>NC_143037.1:79402500-79515000 GCF_057628025.1 Oncorhynchus mykiss
TTCCCTCCATTCTAATGCTAGCTCTTTCCTCCCTCCCTCCATGCTAATACGAGTTCAGCTGCTCTCGAGAGCCCGATCGATTAGATCAGTTCACCGACAGGCCTTTTAACTCTATATGGGTATTGGCAGATAATTCCACCGATATTCATTAAACAGGATTAAAGAAGTGATCTGAAGGCTCGTTCTCATGATCAAATGGCCACATGCACCGAATACCGTGAATTGCTTACTAACAGGCCCTTAACCAACAATGCAGTTCAAGAAATAGTTTAAATATTTACTAAATAAACTAAAGTAAAAAAGGTTATATACAGGGGGTACCGGTACAGAGTCAATGTGGAGACTATATACAGGGGGTACCGGTACAGAGTCAATGTGGAGACTATATACAGGGTGTACCGGTACAGAGTCAATGTGGAGACTATATACAGGGGGTACCGGTACAGAGTCAATGTGGAGGCTATATACAGGGGGTACCGGTACAGAGTCAATGTGGAGGCTATATACAGGGGGTACCGGTACAGAGTCAATGTGGAGGCTATATACAGGGTGTACCGGTACAGAGTCAATGTGGAGACTATATACAGGGGGTACCGGTACAGAGTCAATGTGGAGGCTATATACAGGGGGTACCGGTACAGAGTCAATGTGGAGGCTATATACAGGGTGTTACGGTACAGAGTCAATGTGGAGGCTATATACAGGGGGTACCGGTACAGAGTCAATGTGGAGGCTATATACAGGGGGTTCCGGTACAGAGTCAATGTGGAGGCTATATACAGGGTGTTACGGTACAGAGTCAATGTGGAGGCTATATACAGGGGGTACTGGTACAGAGTCAATGTGGAGGCTATATACAGGTTGTACCGGTACAGAGTCAATGTGGAGGCTATATACAGGGGGTACCGGTACAGAGTCAATGTGAAGGCTATATACAGGGGTACCGGTACAGAGTCAATGTGGAGGCTATATACAGGGGCACCGATACCGAGTCAATGTGGAGGCTATATACAGGGGTTACCAGTACAGAGTCAATGTGGAGGCTATATACAGGGGGTACCGGTACAGAGTCAATGTGGAGGCTATATACAGGGGTACCGGTACCGAGTCAATGTGGAGGCTATATACAGGGGTACCGGTACCGAGTCAATGTGGAGGCTATATACAGGGGTACCGGTACCGAGTCAATGTGCAGGGATACAGGTTAGTAAGGAGGTTATATACAGGGGGTACCGGTACCGAGTCAATGTGGAGGCTATATACAGGGGTACCGGTACCGAGTCAATGTGGAGGCTATATACAGGGGTACCGGTACCGAGTCAATGTGGAGGCTATATACAGGGGTACCGGTACCGAGTCAATGTGGAGGCTATATACAGGGGTACCGGTACCGAGTCAATGTGGAGGCTATATACAGGGGTACCGGTACCGAGTCAATGTGGAGGCTATATACAGGGGTACCGGTACAGAGTCAATGCGGAGGCTATATACAGGGGGTACCGGTACCGAGTCAATGCGGAGGCTATATACAGGGGTACCGGTACCGAGTCAATGTGGAGGCTATATACAGGGGTACCGGTACCGAGTCAATGTGGAGGCTATATACAGGGGTACCGGTACCGAGTCAATGTGGAGGCTATATACAGGGGTACCGGTACAGAGTCAATGTGGAGGCTATATACAGGGGGTACTGGTACAGAGTCAATGTGGAGGCTATATACAGGGGGTACTGGTACAGAGTCAATGTGGAGGCTATATACAGGGGGCACCGGTACAGAGTCAATGTGGAGGCTATATACAGGGGTACCGGTACCGAGTCAATGTGGAGGCTATATACAGGGGCACCGATACCGAGTCAATGTGGAGGCTATATACAGGGGTACCGGTACCGAGTCAATGTGCAGGGATACAGGTTAGTAAGGAGGTTATATACAGGGGGTACCAGTACAGAGTCAATGTGGAGGCTATATACAGGGGGTACCGGTACAGAGTCAATGTGGAGGCTATATACAGGGGGTACCGGTACAGAGTCAACGTGGAGACTATATACAGGGGGTACTGGTACAGAGTCAATGTGGAGACTATAATGTACGTATATACTGTACTCTATATCATCGACTGTATCCTTATGTAATACATGTATAACTAGCCACTTTAACTATGCCACTTTGTTTACATACTCATCTCATATGTATATACTGTACTCGATACCATCTACTGCATCTTGCCTATGCTGCTCTGTACCATCACTCATCCATATATCTTTATGTACATGTTCTTTATCCCCTTACACTGTGTACAAGACAGTAGTTTTGGAATTGTTAGTTAGATTACTTGTTGGTTATTACTGCATTGTCGGAACTAGAAGCACAAGCATTTCGCTACACTCGCATTAACATCTGCTAACCATGTGTATGTGACAAATAAAATTTGATTTGATTTATATACAGGGGGTACCGGTACAGAGTCAATGTGGAGGCTATATACAGGGGGTACCGGTACAGAGTCAATGTGGAGGCTATATACAGGGGGTACCGGTACAGAGTCAATGTGGAGGCTATATACAGGGGCACCGATACCGAGTCAATGTGGAGGCTATATACAGGGGGTACCAGTACAGAGTCAATGTGGAGGCTATATACAGGGGGTACCGGTACAGAGTCAATGTGGAGGCTATATACAGGGGTACCGGTACCGAGTCAATGTGGAGGCTATATACAGGGGCACCGATACCGAGTCAATGTGGAGGCTATATACAGGGGTACCGGTACCGAGTCAATGTGGAGGCTATATACAGGGGTACCGGTACCGAGTCAATGTGCAGGGATACAGGTTAGTAAGGAGGTTATATACAGGGGGTACCGGTACCGAGTCAATGTGGAGGCTATATACAGGGGTACCGGTACCGAGTCAATGTGGAGGCTATATACAGGGGTACCGGTACCGAGTCAATGTGCAGGGATACAGGTTAGTAAGGAGGTTATATACAGGGGGTACCGGTACCGAGTCAATGTGGAGGCTATATACAGGGGTACCGGTACCGAGTCAATGTGGAGGCTATATACAGGGGTACCGGTACCGAGTCAATGTGGAGGCTATATACAGGGGGTACCGGTACCGAGTCAATGTGGAGGCTATATACAGGGGTACCGGTACCGAGTCAATGTGGAGGCTATATACAGGGGTACCGGTACCGAGTCAATGTGGAGGCTATATACAGGGGGTACCGGTACAGAGTCAATGTGGAGGCTATATACAGGGGTACCGGTACCGAGTCAATGTGGAGGCTATATACAGGGGTACCGGTACCGAGTCAATGTGGAGGCTATATACAGGGGGTACCGATACAGAGTCAATGTGGAGACTATATACAGGGGGTACCAGTACAGAGTCAATGTGGAGGCTATATACAGGGGTACCGAGTCAATGTGGAGGCTATATACAGGGGCACCGATACCGAGTCAATGTGGAGGCTATATACAGGGGTACCGGTACCGAGTCAATGTGCAGGGATACAGGTTAGTAAGGAGGTTATATACAGGGGGTACCAGTACAGAGTCAATGTGGAGGCTATATACAGGGGGTACTGGTACAGAGTCAATGTGGAGGCTATATACAGGGGCACCGGTACCGAGTCAATGTGGAGGCTATATACAGGGGCACCGATACCGAGTCAATGTGGAGGCTATATACAGGGGTACCGGTACCGAGTCAATGTGCAGGGATACAGGTTAGTAAGGAGGTTATATACAGGGGGTACCAGTACAGAGTCAATGTGGAGGCTATATACAGGGGGTACCGGTACAGAGTCAATGTGGAGGCTATATACAGGGTGTTACGGTACAGAGTCAATGTGGAGGCTATATACAGGGGGTACTGGTACAGAGTCAATGTGGAGACTATAATGTTACTTACCCTACATTATTCATCTCATATGCATACGTATATACTGTACTCTATATCATCGACTGTATCCTTATGTAATACATGTATAACTAGCCACTTTAACTATGCCACTTTGTTTACATACTCATCTCATTTGTACATACTGTACTCGATACCATCTACTGTATCTTGCCTATGCTGCTCTGTACCATCACTCATTCATATATCCTTATGTACATATTCTTTATCCCCTTACACTGTGTACAAGACAGTAGTTTTGGAATTGTTAGTTAGATGTTGGTTATTACTTTTTGCTTTCCACAAGCCTTGTATAATTAAACTTAGTTTGTGTTTCTTACTGTCTGCAAACTACTGTTTGCTACTTTTTATTTTCTTAGCAAGGTTTTGCAAAGATCATTTGTGTTAGCCGCTAATGCTAATCACTATTTAGCTGGCTAAATGTATTAAGATTCAGAGCAAACGTAGCTAGCTAGCTTGCTAAATGTATTAAGATTCAGAGCAAACGTAGCTAGCTAGCTTGCTAAATGTATTAAGAGTTAGAGCAAACGTAGCTAGCTAGCTTGCTAAATGTATTAAGAGTTAGAGCAAACGTAGCTAGCTAGCTTGCTAAATGTATTAAGAGTTAGAGCAAACGTAGCTAGCTAGTTAATACTGCCTGGTACCAGCAAGCATTTTTGTGCAACAGTATCTTATCATAGAGGAATAGGCAAAGAATATGTTGATTAGCTAACTAACTACATGCAGTAAAAACATGCTAAGGAACATCTAATTAGGGTCACCTGGAATCACTGACCTATCCTAACCTAGGACAACAAGCACACAGGCAAGACGACGCACGAGTGGCTTTTGGACTCTGGACTCTGAAGTCTCTGAATGTCCTTGAGCGGTCCAGCCAGAGCCCGGACTTGAACCCGATCGAACATCTCTGGAGACCTGAAAATAGCTATGAAGTGACGCTCCCCATCCATCCTGACATAGTTTGAGAGGATCTGCAGAGAAGAAATGGGAGAAACTCCCCAAATACAGGTGTGCCAAGTTTATAGCATCATACCTAAGAAGACTCAAGACTGTAATCGTTGCCAAAGGTGCTTCAACAAAGTACTGAGTAAAGGGTCAGAATACTTATGTAAATATGATATTTTAATTTTTTTGTAATATAGCAAAAAATGTCTAAAACCTGTATTTGCTTTCTCATTGTGAGATATTGTGTGTTTATTGATGAGGGTAAAAGGAACAATTTAATTAATTTGAGAATAAGGCTGTAACGTAACAAAATGTGGAAGAAGGTTGAATAATTTCAGAAGGCAATGTGTTTTAATTAAGTTGTGTGCTGTCCTTGCTAAACAATCTTGCTTTCAGAGGGTGGATACCTTAAATAGGCTCCTGACACTATTGTTAGGACTTGTTATAACTGCTCACACTTCGTCAAGTGTTCCTCGAAACCACTGGTGGGAGTCAGGCGGCCCTCAGTCAGGCGGCCCTCAGTCAGGCGGCCCTCAGTCAGGCGGCCCTCAGTCAGACGGCGATGGGGCCTGGGGAAAGACCGGTAGGGGGCTGAGGGGCTGGGGGGCAAGGAAGGGCTGAGGACAGAGGGGGTTGATGGGTGTGGGGCGGTAGAGGGGTGGGGGGCTGGGGAGAGAGGCATGACTGGAGGGGAGGGGGGAGGGAGCACCGTTAAACCACTGGGTAGACAGAGGGAGGGAGCACCGTTAAACCACTGGGTAGACAGAGGGAGGGAGGGAGCACCGTTAAACCACTGGGTAGACAGAGGGAGGGAGGGAGCACCGTTAAACCACTGGGTAGACAGAGGGAGGGAGGGAGCACCGTTAAACCACTGAGTAGACAGAGGGAGGGAGCACCGTTAAACCACTGAGTAGACAGAGGGAGGGAGCACCGTTAAACCACTGAGTAGACAGAGGGAGGGAGCACCGTTAAACCACTGAGTAGACAGAGGGAGGGAGCACCGTTAAACCACTGAGTAGACAGAGGGAGGGAGCACCGTTAAACCACTGAGTAGACAGAGGGAGGGAGCACCGTTAAACCACTGAGTAGACAGACAGATGGAGGGAGGGAGCACCGTTAAACCACTGGGTAGACAGAGGGAGGGAGCACCGTTAAACCACTGGGTAGACAGAGGGAGGGAGCACTGTTAAACCACTGGGTAGACAGAGGGATGGAGGGAGCACCGTTAAACCACTGAGTAGACAGCGGGAGAGAGCACCATTAAACCACTGAGTAGACAGAGGGAGGGAGCACCGTTAAACCACTGAGTAGACAGAAGGAGGGAGAACCGTTAAACCACTGAGTAGACAGAGGGAGGGAGCACCATTAAACGACTGAGTAGACAGACGGAGGGAGGGAGCACCGTTAAACCACTGAGTAGACAGACGGAGGGAGGGAGCACCGTTAAACCACTGAGTAGACAGACAGAGGGAGGGAGCACCGTTAAACCACTGAGTAGACAGCGGGAGAGAGCACCATTAAACCACTGAGTAGACATAGGGAGGGAGCACCGTTAAACCACTGGGTAGACAGGGAGGGAGGGAGGGAGCACCGTTAAACCACTGAGTAGACAGAGGGAGGGAGCACCGTTAAACCACTGAGTAGACAGACAGAGGGAGGGAGCACCGTTAAAGCACTGAGTAGACATAGGGAGGGAGCACCATTAAACCACTGAGTAGACAGACAGAGGGAGGGAGGGAGCACCATTAAACCACTGAGTAGACAGAAGGAGGGAGGGAGCACCGTTAAACCACTGAGTAGACAGAGGGAGGGAGGGAGCACCGTTACACCACTGAGTAGACAGAGGGAGGGAGGGAGCACCATTAAACCACTGAGTAGACAGAGGGAGGGAGCAACGTTAAACCACTGAGTAGACATAGGGAGGGAGCACCGTTAAACCACTGGGTAGACAGGGAGGGAGGGAGCACCGTTAAACCACTGAGTAGACAGAGGGAGGGAGCACCGTTAAACCACTGAGTAGACAGGAGGAGGGAGGGAGCACCGTTAAACCACTGAGTAGACAGAAGGAGGGAGGGAGCACCGCTAAACCACTGAGTAGACAGAGGGAGGGAGGGAGCACCGTTAAACCATTGAGTAGACAGAGGGAGGGAGGGAGCACCATTACACCCCTGAGTAGACAGAGGGAGGGAGGGAGCACCGTTAAACCACTGAGTAGACAGAGGGAGGGAGGGACGGAGCACCATTAAACCACTGAGTAGACAGACGGAGGGAGCACCGTTAAACCACTGAGTAGACAGACAGAGGGAGGGAGGGAGCACCGTTACACCACTGAGTAGACAGAGGCAGGGAGGGAGCACCATTAAACCACTGAGTAGACAGAAGGAGGGAGGGAGCACCGTTAAACCACTGAGTAGACAGAGGGAGGGAGGGAGCACCGTTATACCACTGAGTAGACAGAGGGTGGGAGGGAGTACCGTTAAACCACTGAGTAGACAGAGGGAGGGAGGGAGCACCGTTATACCACTGAGTAGACAGAGGGAGGGAGGGAGCACCATTAAACCACTGAGTAGACAGAGGGAGGGAGCAACGTTAAACCACTGAGTAGACAGAGGGAGGGAGGGAGCACCATTACACCCCTGAGTAGACAGAGGGAGGGAGGGAGCACCATTACACCCCTGAGTAGACAGAGGGAGGGAGGGAGCACCGTTATACCACTGAGTAGACAGAGGGAGGGAGGGAGCACCGTTATACCACTGAGTAGACAGAGGGAGGGAGGGAGCACCATTAAACCACTGAGTAGACAGAGGGAGGGAGCAACGTTAAACCACTGAGTAGACAGAGGGAGGGAGGGAGAACCATTACACCCCTGAGTAGACAGAGGGAGGGAGGGAGCACCATTACACCCCTGAGTAGACAGAGGGAGGGAGGGAGCACCGTTACACCACTGAGTAGACAGAGGGAGGGAGGGAGGGAGGGAGGGAGGGAGCACCATTAAACCACTGAGTAGACAGACGGAGGGAGCACCGTTAAACCACTGAGTAGACAGAGGGAGGGAGGGAGCACCATTAAACCACTGAGTAGACAGAGGGAGGGAGCAACATTAAACCACTGAGTAGACAGACAGAGGGAGGGAGCACCGTTACACCCCTGAGTAGACAGAGGGAGGGAGGGAGGGAGCACCGTTAAACCACTAGGTAGACAGAGGGAGGGAGCACCATTAAACCACTAGGTAGACAGAGGGAGGGAGCACCATTAAACCACTAGGTAGACAGAGGGAGGGAGCACCGTTACACCCCTGAGTAGACAGAGGGAGGGAGCACCATTAAACCACTAGGTAGACAGAGGGAGGGAGCACCGTTACACCCCTGAGTAGACAGAGGGAGGGAGCGCAGAGGGATATTTAAATACGCTTTTTAGAGCCATTTAACTTATCACACCTTTAAAAAGAGGAATAATGAAATATTAAGTAGGAAGACCCCGCCTCGTGAAGGGGCCCTATTGGAAACTCGCAGCTCACGGACACGGACACAGACCCCACCTCTTTTCTCTGTTCTATTCCCACCGGGCTCGGTCCTCCCGTTCGCTCCCCCATATCTCAGCTGCTGCTGTTCACCTCGCGCTGCTGTTCACATCGCGCTGCCGTCCGCCTGCTGAACAGCAGAACGGGGAAGAGAGTGTTGGATAGAACAAAACATTCGGGTACTTTTTAATTTTTAAAAACATTTTTCACAGATTTTTGTTGTGGAATAAACTCTGGATTTGTGTTTTGGAATGAAACGTGGATAAATATGGATACTGAATGAAGTAAGTGTCATTATGAATGGAACTTCGATTAGGGTTGTGTTTTATGATCGAACGGATGGCTGCTTGCCTCTCCCTCCACAGGAGGGGTTGTGAGTGGAATGCTCTGAATTATGCTCTTATCTGAAGTGTTTGAGTGAGTGACAACATTGTCGGCTGGTGTTGGGACCTTGAGAGCGCTGTCATTTATTCCTGATGCTGTTATGTTGTTGTGGTTGTTCTTATGGAGATGAATAATAGCGTAGGCATAAGTGTTTACATTTTTTTGAGGGAGGTCATTAGGATTTTGATTGTATGGAAAAATATCTAATTTATTGTACGAAACCCATTGTATGGGAATCAGTGTTTTGTACATTTTCCATCATCTCTTGTCTGGAAGAAGTTATAATAACCGAAAAATGGAGGGGAGTCTGTGACAAATGTCTCATTGATTATATGAATCCAGTAAAATAATCAGGCTTTTGTACTTGCCTAGACTAGTCTGGAAGTTGAGTTTAGAGAGAACAGGCTACGTTGTATTGTTCTCTGTCTGAATTATCTCGTGTCTTTTTCAGTGAAATGTAATTTTCTAAATATGCAGTGAATGTAAAGTAGCCTACAATTTATCTCATTATTTTTGAGACCGTTATAATGACAGCTGGCAAAGCTGAGCCCAATACAAACTACTGCTGAATGTCTGTCTGAGCTCTACTCTTCTTCTGTGGTTCAATTTATGGTGTGTAGATTAGATAGATGGATAGACTGAACATTTTTTACGTTTATTTCTCAGTAATTATGTGCATAAATGTGTTTCTCTGTTAGTGAATATTTTTCCTTTGCCAAGATAATCCACCTGGCAGGTGTGGCATATCAAGAAGCTGATTAAATCGCATGATCATTACACAGGTGCACCTTGTGCTGGGGACAATAAAAGGCCACTCAAAAATGTGCAGTTTTGTCACACAATGCTACAGATGTCTCAAGTTTTGAGGGAGCGTGCAATTGGCATGCTGACTGCAGGAATGTCCACCAGAGCTGTTGCCCGAGAATTGGAATGTTAATTTCTCTACCATAAGCCGCCTCCAACGTCATTTTAGAGAATTTGGCAGTGCGTACAACCTCACAACCACAGACCGACGCTTGGCATTCAGGCCAAAGAGTTCAATCTTGGTTTCATCAGACCAGGGAATCTTGTTTCTAATGGTCTGAGAGACTTTAGGTACTTTTTGGCAAACTCTAAGCGTGCTGTCATGTGCCTTTTACTGAGGAGCTGCTTCCATCTTACCACTCTACCATAAAGGCCTGATTTGGTGGAGTGCTGCAGAGATGGTTGTCCTTCTGGAAGGTTCTCCCATCTCCATAGAGGAACTCTGGAGCTCTGTCATTGACCATTGGGTTCTTGGTCACTTCCAAGGCCCTTCTCCCCCGATTGCTCAGTTTGGCCGGGCGTCCAGCTCTAGGACGAGTCTTGGTGGTTCCAAACTTCTTCCATTTAAGAATGATGGAGGCCACTGTGTTGTTGGGGACCTTCAATGCTGCAGAAATGTTTTGGTACCCTTCCCCAGATCTGACATACACTGTCAACTGTGGTGGGACCTTATATAGACAGGTGTGTGCCTTTCCAAATCATGTCCAATCAATTGAATTTACCACAGATGGACTACGATCAAGTTGTAGAAACATCTCAAGGATGATCAATGGGAAACAGGAAACACCTGAGCTCAATTTCGATTCTCATAGTAAAGGGTCTGAATACTTATGAAAATAAGGGATGTCTGTTTTTAAATTCTTATACATTTGTAACAATTTGTAAAGACCTGTTTTTCTTCATCATTACGGGGTATTGTGATGTCATTACGGGGTATTGTGATGTCATTACGGGGTATTGTGATGTCATTATGGCAGGTGTAGATTGATGAAGAAAATAAATCTTTAATCAATTTTAGAATAAAGCTGTAACGTAACAAAATGTGGAAAAAGTCAAGGGGTCTGAATACTTTCCGAATGCACTGTAGGTAGGTACGTAAATCGATGGATAGGTTGGTTAGTTGGTTGGTAGATTGCCAGATAGGTTGGTTGATGGATGGATGGGTGGTTGGTGGATGGGTAGGTGGATGGGTGGATGGATGGGTAGGTGGATGGATGGATGGATGGATGGATGGGTGGGTAGGCGGGTGGATGGATGGACGGATGGATGGGTAGGTGGCTGGGTGGATGGGTGGTTGGTGGATGGGTAGGTGGATGGATGGATGGATGGGTGGGTGGATGGTAGATTGCCTGGTTGGTTGGTTGGTGGATGGATGGATGGATGGGTAGGCGGGTGGATGGATGGGTAGACGGCTGGATGAGTGGGTGGATGGATGGACGGATGGATGGATAGGTGGCTGGGCGGTTGGTGGATGGGCGGGTGGTTGGTGGATGGTTGGTTGGTTGGTGGATGGATGGATGGGTAGGTGGATGGAGGGATGGATGGGTAGGTTGGATGGGTGGGTAGGTTGGTTGGTGGATAGATGGATAGGTGGATGGATGGGTAGGTTGGTTGGTGGATGGATGGATGGATGGATAAGTGGATGGATGGATAGGTGGATGGATGGGTAGGCGGATGGGTGGATGGATGGATGGATGGATGGGGGGTTGGTGGATGGGTAGGTGGATGGGTAGGTGGGTAGGTGGATGGATGGATGGGTAGGTGGATGGATGGGTAGGTGGATGGATGGGTAGGTGGATGGGTAGGTGGGTAGGTGGATGGATGGATGGATGGGTAGGTGGGTAGGTGGATGGATGGATGGGTAGGTGGATGGATAGGTGGCTGGGCGGTTGGTGGATGGGCGGGTGGTTGGTGGATGGTTGGTTGGTTGGTGGATGGATGGATGGGTAGGTGGATGGAGGGATGGATGGGTAGGTTGGATGGATGGGTAGGTTGGTTGGTGGATAGATGGATAGGTGGATGGATGGGTAGGTTGGTTGGTGGATGGATGGATGGATGGATAAGTGGATGGATGGATAGGTGGATGGATGGGTAGGCGGATGGGTGGATGGATGGATGGATGGATGGGGGGTTGGTGGATGGGTAGGTGGATGGGTAGGTGGGTAGGTGGATGGATGGATGGGTAGGTGGATGGATGGGTAGGTGGATGTGTAAGTGGATGCATAAGTAGGTTGGTTGGTACATAGGTGGATGGATGTATAGGTAGGAAGGTAGGTTGGTTGGTTGGTGGATGGATGGATGGTTGGTTGGTGGATGGATGGGTAGGTGGATGGGTGGGTAGGTGGATGGATGGGTAGGTGGATGGGTAGGTGGGTAGGTGGATGGATGGATGGATGGGTAGGTGGGTAGGTGGATGGATGGATGGGTAGGTGGATGGATAGGTGGGTAGGTGGATGGATGGATGGATGGGTGGTTGGTGGATGGGTAGGTGGATGGGTGGGTAGGTAGATGGATGGATGGGTAGGTGGATGGGTAGGTGGGTAGGTGGATGGATGGATGGGTAGGTGGGTAGGTGGATGGATGGATGGATGGGTAGGTGGATGGATAGGTGGGTAGGTGGATGGATGGATGGGTAGGTGGATGGATGGGTAGGTGGATGGATGGTAGGTGGATGGGTAGGTGGGTAGGTGGATGGATGGATGGATGGGTAGGTGGATGGATGGATGGGTAGGTGGATGGATGGGTAGGCGGATGGATGGGTAGGTGGATGGATGGATGGATGGATGGGTGGTTGGTGGATGGATGGATGGGTAGGTGGATGGGTAGGTGGGTAGGTGGATGGATGGGTAAGGTGGATGGATGGATGGGTAGGTGGATGTGTAAGTGGATGCATCAGTAGGTTGGTTGGTTGGATGGGTGGGTGGGTGGGTAGGTAGGTTGGTTGGTAGATTGCTAGGTAGGTAGGTTGGTAGGTAGGTAGGTAGATTGCTAGGTAGGTATGTTGGTTGATGGATGGGTAGGTTGGTTGGTAGATTGCTTGCTAGATGGGTAGGTTGGTTGGTAGATTGCTAGATGGATAGGTTGGTTGGTGGGTGGGTGGGTAGGTAGGTAGGTAGGTAGCTTGGTTGGTAGATTGCTATGTAGGTTGTTTGGTAGATTGCTAGGTAGGTTGGTTGATAGATTGCTAGGTAGGTTGGTTGGTAGATTGCTAGGTAGGTAGCTAGATCGGTTGGTAGATTGCTAGGTAGGTAGCTAGGTTGGTTGCTAGATTGCTAGGTAGGTAGCTAGGTTGGTTGCTAGATTGCTAGGTAGGTAGCTAGGTTGGTTGCTAGATTGCTAGGTAGGTAGCTAGGTTGGTTGCTAGATTGCTAGGTAGGTAGCTAGGTTGGTTGCTAGATTGCTAGGTAGGTAGCTAGGTTGGTTGGTAGATTGCTAGGTAGGTAGCTAGGTTGGTTGGTAGATTGCTAGGTAGGTAGCTAGGTTGGTTGGTAGATTGCTAGGTAGGTAGCTAGGTTGGTTGGTAGATTGCTTTGTAGGTAGCTTGGTTGGTTGGTAGATTGCTAGGTAGGTTGGTTGGCAGATTCCTAAGTAGGTAGCTTGGTTGGTAGATTGGTTGGTAGATTGGTAGGTAGCTAGGTATGTAGCTTGGTTGGTAGGTAGGTAGGTAGGTAGGTAGGTAGGTAGGTAGGTTGGTAGATTGCTAGATAGGTAGGTTGGTTGGTTGGTAGATGGGTAGATTGGTTGGTTGGTTAGCAGATTGCTAAGTAGGTAGCTTGGTTGGTTGGTAGATTGCTAAGTAGGTAGGTTTGTAGGTTTGTAGATTAATAGATTTCTAGGTAGGTAGCTTGGTTGGTAGATTGCTAGGTAGTTAGGTTGGTAGCTTGGTAGATGGATGGGTGGGTGGGTAGGTAGGTTGGTTGGTTGGTTGGTTGGTAGATTGCTAGGTAGGTTGTTTGGTTGCTAGGTAGATTGGTAGGTAGGTAGGTTGGTTGGTAGATTGCTTTGTAGGTAGGTTGGTTGGTAGATTGCCTGGTAGGTTTGATTTGATTTGAGGTTGGTTGGCAGATTGCTAAGTAGGTAGCTTGGTTGGTAGATTGCTAGGTAGGTAGCTTGGTTTGTATGTAGGTAGATTGCTAGGTAGGTAGGTTGGTTGGTAGATTGGTTGGTAGATTGGTAGGTTGCTAGGTATGTAGCTTGGTTGGTAGGTAGGTAGGTAGGTAGGTAGGTTGGTTGGTAGATTGCTAGATAGGTAGGTTGGTTGGTTGGTAGATTGCTAGATGGGTAGGTTGGTTGGTTGGTTGGCAGAATGCTAATTAGGTAGCTTGGTTGGTTGGTAGATTGCTAAGTAGGTAGCTTTGTAGGTTGGTAGATTAATAGGTTTCTAGGTAGGTAGCTTGGTTGGTAGATTGCTAGGTAGGTAGGTTGGTAGCTTGGTTGGTAGATTGCTAGGTAGGTAGGTTGGTAGCTTGGTAGATGGGTGGGTGGGTAGGTTGGTTGGTTGGTAGATTGCTAGGTAGGTTGGTTGGTTGGAAGTGGGTAGGTACAGTAGGGGGAGTGCTGAGGTAATACAGTAGGGGGAGTGCTGAGGTAATACAGTAGGGAGGGTGCTGCTCAGCGTGAGGTAATACAGTAGGGGGAGTGCTGCTCAGCGTGAGGTAATACAGTAGGGGGAGTGCTGAGGTAATACAGTAGGGGGAATGCTGCTCAGCGTAAGGTAATACAGTAGGGGGAGTGCTGCTCAGCGTGAGGTAATACAGTAGGGGGAGTGCTCCTCAGTGTGAGGTAATACAGTAGGGGGAGTGCTCCTCAGCGTGAGGTAATACAGTAGGGGGAGTGCTGCTCAACGTGAGGTAATACAGTAGGGGGAGTGCTGCTCAGCGTGAGGTAATACAGTAGGGGGAGTGCTGCTCAGCGTGAGGTAATACAGTAGGGGGAGTGCTGCTCAGCGTGAGGTAATACAGTAGGGGGAGTGCTGCTCAGCGTGAGGTAATACAGTAGGGGGAGTGCTGCTCAGCGTGAGGTAATACAGTAGGGGGAGTGCTGCTCAGCTTGAGGTAATACAGTAGGGGGAGTGCTGAGGTAATGCAGTAGGGGGAGTGCTGCTCAGCATGAGGTAATACAGTAGGGGGAGTGCTGCTCAGCGTGAGGTAATAAAGTAGGGGGAGTGCTGAGGTAATACAGTAGGGGGAGTGCTGAGGTAATACAGTAGGGACTGTGCTGCTCAGCGTGAGGTAATACAGTAGGGGGAGTGCTGCTCAGCAGGAGGTAATACAGTAGGGGGAGTGCTGCTCAGCGTGAGGTAATACAGTAGGGGGAGTGCTGCTCAGCGTGAGGTAATACAGTAGGGGGAGTGCTGCTCAGCGTGAGGTAATACAGTAGGGGGAGTGCTGAGGTAATACAGTAGGGGGAGTGCTGAGGTAATACAGTAGGGGGAGTGCTGCTCAGCGGGAGGTAATACAGTAGGGGGAGTGCTGCTCAGCGTGAGGTAATAAAGTAGGGGGAGTGCTGAGGTAATACAGTAGGGGGAGTGCTGCTCAGCGTGAGGTAATACAGTAGGGGGAGTGCTGAGGTAATACAGTAGGGGGAATGCTGCTCAGCGTGAGGTAATACAGTAGGGGGAGTGCTGCTCAGCGAGAGGTAATACAGTAGGGGGAGTGCTCCTCAGTGTGAGGTAATACAGTAGGGGGAGTGCTCCTCAGCGTGAGGTAATACAGTAGGGGGAGTGCTGCTCAACGTGAAGTAATACAGTAGGGGGAGTGCTGAGGTAATACAGTAGGGAGGGTGCTGCTCAGCGTGAGGTAATACAGTAGGGGGAGTGCTGCTCAGCGTGAGGTAATACAGTAGGGGGAGTGCTGAGGTAATACAGTAGGGGGAATGCTGCTCAGCGTAAGGTAATACAGTAGGGGGAGTGCTGCTCAGCGTGAGGTAATACAGTAGGGGGAGTGCTCCTCAGTGTGAGGTAATACAGTAGGGGGAGTGCTCCTCAGCGTGAGGTAATACAGTAGGGGGAGTGCTGCTCAGCGTGAGGTAATACAGTAGGGGGAGTGCTGCTCAGCGTGAGGTAATACAGTAGGGGGAGTGCTGCTCAGCGTGAGGTAATACAGTAGGGGGAGTGCTGCTCAGCGTGAGGTAATACAGTAGGGGGAGTGCTGCTCAGCGTGAGGTAATACAGTAGGGGGAGTGCTGCTCAGCGTGAGGTAATACAGTAGGGGGAGTGCTGCTCAGCGTGAGGTAATACAGTAGGGGGAGTGCTGCTCAGCGTGAGGTAATACAGTAGGGGGAGTGCTGCTCAGCGTGAGGTAATACAGTAGGGGGAGTGCTGCTCAGCGTGAGGTAATACAGTAGGGGGAGTGCTGCTCAGCGTGAGGTAATACAGTAGGGGGAGTGCTGCTCAGCGTGAGGTAATACAGTAGGGGGAGTGCTGCTCAGCTTGAGGTAATACAGTAGGGGGAGTGCTGAGGTAATGCAGTAGGGGGAGTGCTGCTCAGCAGGAGGTAATACAGTAGGGGGAGTGCTGCTCAGCGTGAGGTAATAAAGTAGGGGGAGTGCTGAGTTAATACAGTAGGGGGAGTGCTGAGGTAATACAGTAGGGGGAGTGCTGAGGTAATACAGTAGGGACTGTGCTGCTCAGCGTGAGGTAATAAAGTAGGGGGAGTGCTGCTCAGCGTGAGGTAATACAGTAGGGGGAGTGCTGCTCAGCAGGAGGTAATACAGTAGGGGGAGTGCTGCTCAGCGTGAGGTAATACAGTAGGGGGAGTGCTGAGGTAATACAGTAGGGGGAGTGCTGCTCAGCGTGAGGTAATACAGTAGGGGGAGTGCTGCTCAGCGTGAGGTAATACAGTAGGGGGAGTGCTGAGGTAATACAGTAGGGGGAGTGCTGAGGTAATACAGTAGGGGGAGTGCTGCTCAGCGGGAGGTAATACAGTAGGGGGAGTGCTGCTCAGCGTGAGGTAATACAGTAGGGGGAGTGTTGCTCAGCGTGAGGTAATACAGTAGGGGGAGTGCTGCTCAGCGTGAGGTAATACAGTAGGGGGAGTGCTGAGGTAATACAGTAGGGGGAGTGCTGAGGTAATACAGTAGGGGGAGTGCTGCTCAGCGTGAGGTAATACAGTAGGGGGAGTGCTGCTCAGCGTGAGGTAATACAGTAGGGGGAGTGCTGCTCAGCGGGAGGTAATACAGTAGGGGGGAGTGCTGCTCAGCGTGAGGTAATACAGTAGGGGGGAGTGCTGCTCAGCGTGAGGTAATACAGTAGGGGGAGTGCTGCTCAGCGTGAGGTAATACAGTAGGGGGAGTGGTTCTCAAATGTTTTATCTGTTCCCCACACTCCTCCTCACGATAATGTCCTCAGAGAATGCACGAGGAGCCTGAGTGTGTGGAGCACGGTAGTATGCATATTGAGGAACACCCAGTGACTCAAGGGAACACGGTAGTATGCATATTGAGGAACACCCAGTGACTCGGGGAAATACCTTTCCATTTGGGACACAGCGAGTAGGGGTAGACTGTGAGTAAGGGAAATATATTTGGTAATTGATAGTGTTACTATCATGTTTATCACCCTGACACACATTGTGGTGAAATGGTGGGCAGTCCAGTCCAGTTCAGGCCAGGCCAAGCCATAAATGGTGGGCAGTCCAGTCCAGGCCAGGCCAAGCCATAAATGGTGGGCAGTCCAGTCCAGGCCAGGCCAAGCCATAAATGGTGGGCAGTCCAGTCCAGGCCAAGCCATAAATGGTGGGCAGTCCAGTCCAGGCCGAGCCAAAGAGAGGGGAGGAGGGAGAGAGGGGGGACAAGCCTGTTACACAGACACATGCATGAGCTCTGTGGGAGAGAGGGCAGGGGGGAGGAGAGAGGGCAGGGGGGAGGAGAGAGGGCAGGGGGGAGGAGAGAGGGCAGGGGGAGGAGAGGGGAGGAGAGAGGGGGGGTGGAGGGAGGAGAGAGGTCAGCAGGAGGAGAGACCTTGGGGGAGGGGAGGGTGGATGAGAGAGGGAAGTGGGGGAGGGAGATGAAGAGATATTAAAATGTTACAAGGAAACAAAACAGAAAAGTAGAGAACAGAAATCAAGGAGGGAGAGGTGGTTAGTTTATTACCAAGGACACTGACTGACTACACACACACACACACACACACACACACACACACACACACACTGCTCCTGTTCTCTCTGTGTGGTGATCAAATATGCAGGAGGTTACTTCACTTAAATCACATGTTTCTCTTTCTCGCTGTTATTTAAACATTCACACTCTTTCTCTGTTGTTTCTAATTTTCTCATGTCTTCTCTTTTCCCTTTCCAATGTGTCAAGTAATTATCTTTTTGTTTTCTCATGATTTGGTTGGGTCTAATTGTGTTGCTGTCCTGGGGCTCTGTAGGGTGTGTTTGTGAACAGAGCCCCAGGACCAGCTTGCTTAGGGGACTCTTCTCCAGGTTCATCTCTCTGTAGGTGATGGCTTTGTTATGGAAGGTTTGGGAATCACTTCCTTTTAGGTGGTTGTAGAATTTAACGGCTATTTTCTGGATTTTGATAATTGATAATATTCTACTCTGCGTGCATTATTTTGTGTTTTACATTGTAGACAGTGGATATTTTTGCAGAATTCTGCATGCAGTCTCTCAATTTTTTGTTTGTCCCATTTTTTGTGAATTCTTGGTTGGTGAGTGGACTCCAGACCTCACAACCATAAAGGGCAATGGGTTCTATAACTGATTCAAGTCTTAAAAAGCTAATTTGACATTTTCTCAGCACATTGTTTTCACTGAGGAAATGCATGATTCTGCTGTTAATGATAATGCAGAGGATTTTCCCAAGGTTGCCCTTGACGCATATCCCACGGTAGTTATTGTGGTAAAATTTGTCCCCACTTTTGTGGATTGGGGTGATCAGTCCTTGGTTCCCAAAAATTTGAGGATGATGTTTGACTTGAAACTCTCTGGGATAGGCCGGACGCTTGCGTCCCACTTGGCCATTAGCCAGGGAAAATGCAGAGCGCCAAATCCAAATAAAATACTATACAAATGTAACTTTCATTAAATCACACATGTAAGATACCAAATTAAAGCTACATTCGTTGTGAATCCAGCCAACATGTCAGATTTCAAAAAGGCTTTTCGGAGAAAGCATAAGAAGCTATTATCTGATGATAGCACAATGTCAACAAAGAGAGTAGCATATTTCAACCCTGCAGGCACCACACAAAACGCAGAAATAAAATATAAAACATGCCTTACCTTCTTTTGTTGGCACTCCAATATGTCCCATAAACAATTGGTCCTTTTTGTTCGATTAATTCCGTCCATATATATCCAAAATGTAAATTTATTTGGCGCGTTCGATCCAGAAAAGCACAGCTTCCAGATTTGCACAACGTCACTACAAAATATCTCAAAAGTTACCTGTAAACTTTGCCAAAACATTTCAAACTACTTTTGTAATACAACTTTAGGTATTTTTACACGTTAATAATAGATCAAATTGATCAAATTGTTCAATACAGGAAGACTACTTTTCGAGTCATACGCCTTCTGAAAAAGTGCACTTCAAGTGGCACTCATTCAAGATGGCTGTACTTCTTCATTACACAAAAGAATAACCTCAACCAATTTCTAACGACTGGTGACATCCAGTGGAAACAGTAGGAACTGCAAACAAGTCCCTTAGAAATCTGGTTTCCCAATGAAAACCCATTGAATGGTTTGTCCTCTGTGTTTTGCCTGCTAAATAAGTTATGTTATACTCACAGACATGATTCAAACAGTTTTAGAAACTTCAGTGTTTTCTATCCAGATCTACTACTAATATGCATATCTTATCTTCTGGGGATGAGTAGCAGGAAGTTGAATTTGGGCACACTATTTATCCAAAAGGGAAAATGCTGCCCCCTATGTTGAAGAAGTTAAGCCAATTGGAATTTGTGACTCGTTTCAGAAAACTAGTCATATGTCGCGCCTCACTACTTCACAGGAGTAGTAAACTAAAACATTTTTTTATCAAGATGCGAGACGGTTCTCAACCTTCGTCTCTCTCGAGTCCGTACGGGAGTTGCAGCAATGGGACAAGACTGTAACTACCAATTCACAAAATTGGGGATAAAAAGGGGTCAAAAATACAGAAAAATGCCTTCTGAAACGTGAACTTTCATGTGCCTTAATAACAAACTTGTATGCCATCTGTAAATACAAATAAAATTGTTAAATTACAAACTAGTTTGTTTAGGCACTGTAAAAAGTCAGGAACCTTCCCGCTAGCCATGATTGGCTGAGATAATGGATGGGCTGGACATGGTGAGAGATGAGTTCGGATTGGTTTGTCACATAGCACACTTCTGTCTATTTAAGCTAGGAGATCCTGTCTAATGCATTTTAAGAAAAGGACATCAAGTAGTAGAACTGCATTAGTGTTGCTCAACTTTTTAGAGGACTGTGTTTTGAAGTCAGTGGAATTAGAGTATGATAGCTAAGGAGATGGAGAAAATTCTGGCGTTTTATTGCAAATTTGCAGACCGAGTCAAAAGGAGAACACACTGTTGTATAAAACACCTGTCTCCGGATCACATTTTCAAACGAAAGGGCAACCATCCGTGAGGGAGAAGAGTTCATCCATGTATATGGGTAAGATAGCTAGCTAACATTGAACCTGGTTGGTTAGCTACCTGCAGATTCATGCGTTGGGATTATGGTTAATTATTTAGCTCGCTACAATGTCTAAACAAAAGACTCCACTCTGCAAGTAAGCATTTCAATAGAATGTTGATGATGTCACTTCGACATCTGTCGAGAGACGTAGCTGGTAAATTCTCTCTGTCTATCTACTCTGATTTCAGAGCACTCTCGTCTGTGCGCCAGATAGCAGAATAACTGATGAATTTACGAAGGACTTAATAGGACTTCGTAGAGAGTTTTCCTCCACCTTTAAGCCCCAGACAATAGGACTTCGTAGAGAGGCTTCCTCCACCTTTTAAGTCCTAGACAATCAAACTTGATAGTTATTCAGGAGTCTCACAGTGAGTATTCCTTCCTTAAGTTACTTCTAACATTGACCCAAATGATCATTACATCATCTAAACCTCAGCTCCAGTGGTGTTTGTTTGTCTTAAGGAGAGGCCAATGTGCAAGAACATAGTAGCTGAGAACTACCTTGTCTCAGACCAATGTAGAAATAGATGTTATGCTTATTGAACCTAAAGGGAACATGTGCCTCCTCCAATTTGACCCATGTTCAATTATGATAGAAAATATACAATTTACACAGAAAACACACGGCGAAGATATTGAAATGTTTGTTGTTGTTGTTGCATGAAGCCAGGCAAGCGGAACCAGCTCTCATAAAGAAAGGCAGATTGTAATAATGGTGGCTTCCTGTGCTGAACACACAGAGCCTAGCTGAGTCTCAGCAACATGGGCAGCTCGGACAGTCTTTTTCTGCAGTGTCTCAGCGTATGTCTGCCTACCTAATACCTTCAAAGGGTTGTTCTGCTGCTTATCTCTTTTGTGTGAGGGTGTACTTCAGATGTATTGTCTGTCTGTGGGGTGGGGGGGTTTAACGGTCTTTCACGTACTTTCAGTGTCGGCAGTTTCTGTGTAATTACTGGAGTTCTGTGGAACGAGGAACATGCAACAATTTCAGAAGATTTCTACAGATAAAAGGTAAAGGTGTGGATCAGAAAACCAGTCGGTATCTGGTGTGGATCAGAAAACCAGTCAGTATCTGGTGTGGATCAGAAAACCAGTCAGTATCTGGTGTGGATCAGAAAACCAGTCAGTATCTGGTGTGGATCAGAAAACCAGTCAGTATCTGGTGTGGATCAGAAAACCAGTCAGTATCTGGTGTGGATCAGACATCCAGTCAGTATCTGGTGTGGATCAGACATCCAGTCAGTATCTGGTGTGGATCAGACATCCAGTCAGTATCTGGTGTGGATCAGACATCCAGTCAGTATCTGGTGTGGATCAGAAAACCAGTCAGTATCTGGTGTGGATCAGAAAACCAGTCAGTATCTGGTGTGGATCAGAAAACCAGTCAGTATCTGGTGTGGATCAGAAAACCAGTCAGTATCTGGTGTGGATCAGAAAACCAGTCAGTATCTGGTGTGACCATTTACCTCATGAAAACCAGTCAGTATCTGGTGTGGATCAGAAAACCAGTCAGCATCTGGTGTGGATCAGAAAACCAGTCAGTATCTGGTGTGGTTTAGAAAACCAGTCAGTATCTGGTGTGGATCAGAAAACCAGTCAATATCTGGTGTGGATCAGAAAACCAGTCAGTATCTGGTGTGACCATTTACCTCATGAAAACCAGTCAGTATTTGGTGTGGATCAGAAAACCAGTCAGCATCTGGTGTGGATCAGAAAACCAGTGTGCATCTGGTGTGGTTTAGAAAACCAGTCAGTATCTGGTGTGGATCAGAAAACCAGTCAGTATCTGGTGTGACCACCATTTGCCTCATGGAAACCAGTCAGTATCTGGTGTGAACATTTACCTCATGAAAACCAGTCAGTATCTGGTGTGACCATTTGCCTCATGGAAACCAGTCAGTATCTGGTGTGACCATTTGCCTCATGAAAACCAGTCAGTATCTGGTGTGACCACCATTTGCCTCATGAAAACCAGTCAGTATCTGGTGTGGATCAGAAAACCAGTCAGTATCTGGTGTGATCACCATTTGCTTCATGGAAACCAGTCAGTATCTGGTGTGACCACCATTTGCCTCATGGAAACCAGTCAGTATCTGGTGTGGATCAGAAAACCAGTCAGTATCTGGTGTGGATCAGAAAACCAGTCAGTATCTGGTGTGGCCACCATTTGCCTCATGAAAACCAGTCAGTATCTGGTGTGGCCACCATTTGCCTCATGAAAACCAGTCAGTATCTGGTGTGGCCACCATTTGCCTCATGAAAACCAGTCAGTATCTGGTGTGGCACACAATCCAGAGCATCCCAAACATGCTCAATGGGTGACATGTCTGGTGAGTATGCAGGCTGTGGAAGAACTAGGACATTTTCAGTTTCCAGGAATTGTGTCCAGATCCTTGCAACATGGGGCTGTGCATTCTCATGCTGAAACATGAGGTGATGGCGGCGGATGAATGGCACGACAATGGGCCTCAGGATCTCGTCACGGTATCTCTGAGCATTCAAATTGCCTTCAATAAAATGCAATTGTGTTCGTTATCCGTAGCTTATGCCTGCCCCATACCATAACCCCACCGCCACCATGGGGCGCTCTGTTCATAATGTTGACATCAGCAAACCTCTCAACGCTATCTGACATCTGCCCGGTACAGTTGAAACAGGGATTCATCTGTAAAGAGCACACTTCTCCAACGTGCCAGTGGCCATCGAAGGTGAGCATTTGCCCACTGAAGTCGGTTACGATACTGAACTGCCCTGGTGGGGACGGTGAGCACGCGGATGAGCTTCCCTGAGACGGTTTCTGCAGAAATTCTTCAGTTGTGCAAATCCACAGTTTTCATCAGCTGTCTTGGGTGGCTGGTCTCAGACGATCCCACAGGAAGCTGGATGTAGACGTCCTGGTCTGTGGTTGGGAGGCCGGTTGGACACACTGCCAAATTCTCTAAAAACGACAATGCAGTAAAATACTACTTAAGTATCAAAAGTCAATGTAGTTGCTAAAATATACTTACAGTGAGGCAAAAAAGTATTTAGTCAGCCACCAATTGTGCAAGTTCTCCCACTTAAAAAGATGAGAGAGGCCTGTAATTTTCATCATAGGTACACTTCAACTATGACAGACAAAATGAGAAAATAAAATCCAGAAAATCACATTGTAGGATTTTTTATGAATTTATTTGAAAATTATGGTGGAAAATAAGTATTTGGTCGCTTACAAACAAGCAAGATTTCTGGCTCTCACAGACCTGTAACTTCTTCTTTAAGAGGCTCCTCTGTCCTCCACTCGTTACCTGTATTAATGGCACCTGTTTGAACATGTTATCAGTATAAAAGACACCTGTCCACAACCTCAAACAGTCACACTCCAAACTCCACTATGGCCAAGACCAAAGAGCTGTCAAAGGACACTAGAAACAAAATTGTAGACCTGCACCAGGCTGGGAAGACTGAATCTGCAATAGGTAAGCAGCTTGGTTAGAATAAATCAACTGTGGGAGCAATTATTAGGAAATGGAAGACATACAAGACCACTGATAATCTCCCTCTATCCGGGGCTCCACGCAAGATCTCACCCCGGTGGGTCAAAATGATCACAAGAACGGTGAGCAAAAATCCCAGAACCACACGGGGGGACCTAGTGAATGACCTGCAGAGAGCTGGGACCAAAGTAACAAAGCCTACCATCAGTAACACACTACGCCGCCAGGGACTCAAATTAGGCAGTGCCAGACGTGTCCCCCTGCTTAAGCCAGTACATGTCCAGGCCCGTCTGAAGTTTGCTAGAGCATTTGGATGATCCAGAAGAAGATTGGGAGAATGTCATATGGTCAGATGAAACCAAAATATAATATTTTGGTAAAAACTCAACTCGTCGTGTTTGGAGGACAAAGAATGCTGAGTTGCATCCAAAGAACACAATACCTACTGTGAAGCATGCGGATGGAAACATCATGCTGTGGGGCTGTTTTTCTGCAAAGGGACCAGGACGACTGATCCGTGTAAAGGAAAGAATGAATGGGGCCATGTATCGTGAGATTTTGAGTGAAAACCTCCTTCCATCAGCAAGGGCATTGAAGATGAAACGTGGCTGGGTCTTTCAGCATGACAATGATCCCAAACACACCGCCCGGGCAACGAAGGAGTGGCTTTGTAAGAAGCATTTCAAGGTCCTGGAGTGGCATAGCCAGTCTCCAGATCTCAACCCCATAGAAAATCTTTGGAGGGAGTTGAAAGTCTGTGTTGCCCAGCAACAGCTCTAGAGGAGATCTGCATGGAGAAATGGGCCAAAATACCAGCAACAGTGTGTGAAAACCTTGTGAAGACTTACAGAAAACGTTTGACCTCTGTCATTGCCAACAAAGGTTATATAAAAAAGTATTGAGAAACTTTTGTTATTGACCAAATACTTATTTTCCACCATAATTTGCAAATAAATTCATTAAAAATCCTACAATGTGATTTTCTGGATTTTTTTTCCTCATTTTGTCTGTCATAGTTGAAGTGTACCTATGATGAAAATTACAGGTCTCTCATCTTTTTAAGTGGGAGATCTTGACCAATTGGTGGCTGACTAAATACTTTTTTGCTCCACTGTAAGTATCAAAAGTAAAAGTTTCAATAATTTCAGATGACTTATTAAGCAAACCACTTGGCAACATTTTAATTTTTTTTATTTTACGGATAGCCAGAGGCACACTCAAACAGTCAGACATAATTTACAAACCAAGCATATGTGTTTAGTGAGTCCTCCAGATCAGAGGCAGTAGGGATGACCAGGGATGTTCTCTGTTTAGTGAGTCCTCCAGATCAGAGGCAGTAGGGATGACCAGGGATGTTCTCTGTTTAGTGAGTCCTCCAGATCAGAGGCAGTAGGGATGACCAGGGATGTTCTCTGTTTAGTGAGTCTGCCAGATCAGAGGCAGTAGGGATGACCAGGGATGTTCTCTGTTTAGTGAGTCCTCCAGATCAGAGGCAGTAGGGATGGACCAGGGATGTTCTCTGTTTAGTGAGTCCTCCAGATCAGAGGCAGTAGGGATGACCAGGGATGTTCTCTGTTTAGTGAGTCCTCCAGATCAGAGGCAGTAGGGATGACCAGGGATGTTCTCTGTTTAGTGAGTCCTCCAGATCAGAGGCAGTAGGGATGACCAGGGATGTTCTCTGTTTAGTGAGTCCTCCAGATCAGAGGCAGTAGGGATGACCAGGGATGTTCTCTGTTTAGTGAGTCCCCCAGATCAGAGGCAGTAGGGATGACCGCTCTCCTCTCTCTGCCCCCTCTCTAATTCTCTATCCCTTCTCTCGCCCCCCCCTCCTCTCTCGCTCCCCCCCTCCTCTCTCGCTCTCCCCCCCCTCCTCTCTCGCTCTCCCCCCCCTCCTCTCTCGCTCTCCCCCCCTCCTCTCTCGCTCTCCCCCCCTCCTCTCTCGCTCTCCCCCCCTCCTCTCTCGCTCTCCCCCCCTCCTCTCTCGCTCCCCCCCCTCCTCTCTCGCTCTCCCCCCCTCCTCTCTCGCTCTCCCCCCCTCGTCTCTCACTCTCCCCCTCGTCTCACGCTCTCCCCCCCTCCTCTCTTGACCCCCCCTCCTCTCTCGCTCCCCCCCTCTCTCGCTCTCCCCCCCCCTCTCGCTCTCCCCCCACCTCTCTCGCTCTCCCCCCCTCCCCTCTCGCTCTCCCCCCCTACCCTCTCGCTCTCCCCCCTCCCCTCTCGCTCTCCCCCCTCCCCTCTCGCTCTCCCCCCTCCTCTCTCTTTCGCTCTCCCCCCTCCTCTCTCTCTCTCGCTCGCTCTCACCCCTCCTCTCTCTTTCGCTCTCCCCCCTCCTCTCTCTCTCTCGCTCGCTCTCCCCCCTCCTCTCTCTCTCTCGCTCGCTCTCCTCCCTCCTCTCTCTCGCTCGCTCTCCCCCCTCCTCTCCCCCTCCTCTCCCCCCTCCTCTCTCTCGCTCTCCCCCGCTCGCTCTCCCCTCTCGCTCGCTCTCGCTCGCTCTCCCCTCTCGCTCGCTCTCCCCTCTCGCTCGCTCTCCCCTCTCGCTCGCTCTCCCCTCTCGCTCGCTCTCCACTCTCGCTCGCTCTCCCCTCTCGTTCGCTCTCCCCTCTCGCTCTCCCCCCTCCTCTCTCTCGCTCTCCCCCCTCCTCTCTCTCGCTCTACCCCATCCCTTCTCGCTCTAGCCCCTCCTCTCTCGCTCTCCCCCCCTCCTCTCTCGCTCTCCTCCTCTCCCCTCCCACTCTCCCCCGTCGTCTCTCGCTCTCACCCCCTCCTCTCTCGCTCCCCTCCTCTCTCGCTCCCCCCCTCTCGCGCTCCCCCCCTCTCGCTCTCACCCCCTCCTCTCTCGCTTTACCCTCTCCTCTCTCTCGCTCTACCCCCTCTTCTCCTCTCTCGCTCTACCCCCTCTTCTCCTCTCTCGCTCTACCCCCTCCCCTACTCTCTCGCTCTACCCCCTCCCCTCCCCTCCTCTCTCGCTCTACCCCCTCCCCTCCTCTCTCGCTCTACCCCCTCCCCTCCCCTCCTCTCTCGCTCTACCCCCCTCAGTCAGTCAGTCACCAGATCTTTGTAGTGTCTCTTAGCAGCAGGACTCCTATTACCATGTAAGAGAAGAGAGAAGGGCTGAGTGCTGATATTGCAAAAGCAGCTCAGTCAAACTTCACGCTGTCAAATGGGTTGTTTTGACACTGGGTTGACCTCTTGTACTCTGCTATGGTGTCACATGGGTTGTTTTGACACTGGGTCGACCTCCTGTACTGTCAAATGGGTTGTTTTGACACTGGGTCGACCTCTTGTATTCTGCTATGGTGTGGCCCCTCTGATTGAGTTAGTCACGATACAGTACCTAACGTTACATTGGAATTATCACTGCCTTTCTGAGGCTTGAAAGTGTTTGTGGTTCATGTATATGTGACATGCTAATAACACGAGATTACTGCTAATAACACGAGATTACTGCTAATAACACGAGATTACTGCTAATAACACGAGATTACGGCTAATTACACGAGATTGCGGCTAATAACACGAGATTACGGCTAATAACACGAGATCGCTGCTACTAACACGAGATTACTGCTAATAACATAAGATTACTGCTAATAACACGAGATTACGGCTAATAACACGAGATTACGGCTAATAGCACGAGATTACGGCTAATAACACGAGATTACTGCTAATAGTACGAGATTACGGCTAATAGTACGGGATTACTGCTAATAGTACGCAACTACTGCTAATAGTACGAGATTACTGCTAATAGTACGAGATTACTGTTAACAGTACGAGATTACTGCTAATAGCACGGGATTACTGCTAATAGTACGGGATTACTGCTAATAGTATGGGATTACTGCTAATAGTACGAGATTACTGCTAATGGTACGAGATTACTGCTAATAGTATGAGATTACTGCTAATAGCACGCGATTACTGCTAATAGTACGCGATTACTGCTAACAGTACGAGATTACTGCTAATAGCACGAGACTACTGCTAATAACACGAGATTACTGCTAATAGCACGAGACTACGGCTAATAGCACGAGATTACTGCTAATAGCACTTTTTTGAATGTGTGTTGCAGTGAGAGAGACAGTCTAACAGGCACGCTACACTGGACAGTGTGTCGTTATTACATTATCAATAGGCCCAGTGTGTGGAACATGTCAGTAAAGGTGAGAAGTTCCTCTCTCTCTGATGCCTCCTTACAGAATGGGATCATGTAAAGCTGTTATACATTAAGGAGGGCCTTAATTAAAATAGCGTTGCAAACTGTCCTTTCTAACTGGTGGAAAGACCCGTTTGAAGGTGAAAGGGAGAAGAGATGATCATGTTATGCGCATACTGATCATGTTAGGGCAATTCACTCTAATAGGGACCCTGGTCAAAAGTAGTGTACTATATACGGAATAGTATGCCATTTGGAACGAACCCCTTTCTCTTTTATATCTAGAGCCCTGAGACGTCTCTGCTCTGCAACATAAATTAAAGATGAACCTCTCTCTCTCTCTCTCTCTCTCTCTCTCTCTCTTAGTCCTCTACTCCCTCCGTGTCCTCATCCAGAATATTATTTTGTTGTGTTTTTGAAAGTGAAATGATATTCAACATATTGGTTGATAAAGCCAGCTTGCAGTGTGCAGATAAGCCTCTGGACTTTGGGGTAGGAGGAAGGAGAGAGCTCTATGCAGCAAAAGTACACGTGGTTTTGTTCTAATAATTTTACTGCAAAAGGAGAAATAAATCAAGTCCGAAGTATTAGTTAGTCTGGTCCCAGATGTGTTGTTCTGTAGTCTGGTCCCAGATGTGTTGTCCCAGATGTGGTGTTCTGTAGTCTGGTCCCAGATGTGTTGTCCCAGATGTGGTGTTCTGTAGTCTGGTCCCAGATGTGTTGTTCTGTAGTCTGGTCCCAGATGTGGTGTTCTGTAGTCTGGTCCCAGATGTGTTGTTCTGTAGTCTGGTCCCAGATGTGTTGTCCCAGATGTGTTGTTCTGTAGTCTGGTCCCAGATGTGTTGTTCTGTAGTCTGGTCCCAGATGTGTTGTCCCAGATGTGTTGTTCTGTAGTCTGGTCCCAGATGTGTTGTCCCAGATGTGGTGTTATGTAGTCTGGTCCCAGATGTGTTGTTCTGTAGTCTGGTCCCAGATGTGTTGTCCCAGATGTGGTGTTATGTAGTCTGGTCCCAGATGTGTTGTCCCAGATGTGGTGTTATGTAGTCTGGTCCCAGATGTGTTGTCCCAGATGTGTTGTTCTGTAGTCTGGTCCCAGATGTGTTGTCCCAGATGTGTTGTTCTGTAGTCTGGTCCCAGATGTGTTGTCCCAGATGTGGTGTTATGTAGTCTGGTCCCAGATGTGTTGTCCCAGATGTGGTGTTCTGTAGTCTGGTCCCAGATGTGTTGTTCTGTAGTCTGGTCCCAGATGTGTTGTCCCAGATGTGTTGTTCTGTAGTCTGGTCCCAGATGTGTTGTCCCAGATGTGTTGTTCTGTAGTCTGGTCCCAGATGTGTTGTCCCAGATGTGTTGTTCTGTGGTCTGGTCCCAGATGTGTTGTTCTGTAGTCTGGTCCCAGATGTGTTGTTCTGTAGTCTGGTCCCAGATGTGTTGTTCTGTAGTCTGGTCCCAGGTGTGTTGTTCTGTGGTCTGGTCCCAGATGTGTTGTTCTGTAGTCTGGTCCCAGGTGTGTTGTTCTGTGGTCTGGTCCCAGATGTGTTGTCCCAGATGTGTTGTTCTGTGGTCTGGTCCCAGATGTGTTGTTCTGTGGTCTGGTCCCAGATGTGTTGTCCTGTAGTCTGGTCCCAGATGTGTTGTTCTGTGGTCTGGTCCCAGGTGTGTTGTTCTGTGGTCTGGTCCCAGATGTGTTGTTCTGTAGTCTGGTCCCAGATGTGGTGTTCTGTAGTCTGGTCCCAGATGTGTTGTTCTGTGGTCTGGTCCCAGATGTGTTGTTCTGTAGTCTGGTCCCAGATGTGTTGTTCTGTGGTCTGGTCCCAGGTGTGTTGTTCTGTGGTCTGGTCCCAGATGTGTTGTTCTGTGGTCTGGTCCCACATGTGGTGTTCTGTAGTCTGGTCCCAGATGTGGTGTTCTGTAGTCTGGTCCCAGATGTGTTGTCCCAGATGTGTTGTTCTGTAGTCTGGTCCCAGATGTGTTGTCCCGTGGTCTGGTCCCAGATGTGTTGTCCCGGTCTGTGGTCTGGTCCCAGATGTGTTGTCCTGGTCTGTGGTCTGGTCCCAGATGTGTTGGTCTGTAGTCTGGTCCCAGATGTGTTGTTCTGTGGTCTGGTCCCAGATGTGTTGTTCTGTAGTCTGGTCCCAGATGTGTTGTTCTGTGGTCTGGTCCCAGGTGTGTTGTTCTGTGGTCTGGTCCCAGATGTGTTGTTCTGTGGTCTGGTCCCACATGTGGTGTTCTGTAGTCTGGTCCCAGATGTGGTGTTCTGTAGTCTGGTCCCAGATGTGTTGTCCCAGATGTGTTGTTCTGTAGTCTGGTCCCAGATGTGTTGTCCCGTGGTCTGGTCCCAGATGTGTTGTCCCGGTCTGTGGTCTGGTCCCAGATGTGTTGTCCTGGTCTGTGGTCTGGTCCCAGATGTGTTGTTCTGTAGTCTGGTCCCAGATGTGTTGTCCCGTGGTCTGGTCCCAGATGTGTTGTCCCGGTCTGTGGTCTGGTCCCAGATGTGTTGTCCTGGTCTGTGGTCTGGTCCCAGATGTGTTGTCCCGGTCTGTGGTCTGGTCCCTCTCGTTCTTCTCCTACTCCTGGTCCTACTCCTGGTCCTTCTCCTGGTCCTTCTCATGGTACCTCTGTTCTAGTCTTTATCTATATCTTCAGAGTCACTGTTGGCAGACTTCACTTTCTGTTTACTTTCATGACTAAAACAAGAAGTTTTGTATCAAGGGGCTGCACGTGTTGACACACACACACACACACACACACACACACACACACACACACACATCAGGTGTGTGTTGCTCTCTGGGACCAGCATCAAAACATCCCGATCACGTGTGGGAAGACGAAACAACATGATCTTGTTTTCTCTCACGAACACAAGGCCTTTGTTGAGCCTCAGTCCCACCTGTCACTCACTATAGGGTCTTCTGCTGCTGCCTCAGCCTCACCTGTCACTATAGGGTCTTCTGTTGCTGCCTCAGCCCCACCTGTCACTATAGGGTCTTCTGTTGCTGCCTCAGTCCCACCTGTCACTATAGGGTCTTCTGCTGCTGCCTCAGCCCCACCTGTCACTATAGGGTATTCTGTTGCTGCCTCAGTCCCACCTGTCACTATAGGGTCTTCTGCTGCTGCCTCAGTCCCACCTGTCACTATAGGGTCTTCTGTTGCTGCCTCAGTCCCACCTGTCACTATAGGGTCTTCTGTTGCTGCCTCAGTCCCACCTGTCACTATAGGGTCTTCTGCTGCTGCCTCAGTCCCACCTGTCACTATAGGGTCTTCTGTTGCTGCCTCAGTCCCACCTGTCACTATAGGGTCTTCTGTTGCTGCCTCAGTCCCACCTGTCACTCACTATAGGGTCTTCTGCTGCTGCCTCAGTCCCACCTGTCACTCACTATAGGGTCTTCTGCTGCTGCCTCAGTCCCACCTGTCACTATAGGGTCTTCTGTTGCTGCCTCAGCCTCACCTGTCACTATAGGGTCTTCTGCTGCTGCCTCAGCCTCACCTGTCACTATAGGGTCTTATGTTGCTGCCTCAGTCTCACCTGTCACTATAGGGTCTTCTGCTGCTGCCACAGTCCCACCTGTCACTTTAGGGTCTTCTGCTGCTGCCTCAGCCTCACCTGTCACTATAGGGTCTTCTGCTGCTGCCTCAGCCCACCTGTCACTATAGGGTCTTCTGTTGCTGCCTCAGCCTCACCTGCCACTATAGGGTCTTCTGCTGCTGCCACAGTCCCACCTGTCACTTTAGGGTCTTCTGCTGCTGCCACAGTCCCACCTGTCACTTTAGGGTCTTCTGCTGCTGCCTCAGCCTCACCTGTCACTATAGGGTCTTCTGTTGCTGCCTCAGCCTCACCTGTCACTATAGGGTCTTCTGTTGCTGCCTCAGCCTCACCTGTCACTATAGGGTCTTCTGCTGCTGTCGTGTATGTGAAGGTGGAAGAGCTTTGAATACGTTTTTAAAGTTTTTTTTTCAGATGAAGTGCCTTCAGAAATTATTCATACCCCTTGACTTGTTACAGCCTGAATTCAAAATAGTTTGGAGTTGAAACCTACAGGAGGCTCTCTCTCCAGGGACAGGGTTGGAGTTAAAACCTACAGGAGGGTCTCTCTCCAGGGACAGGGTTGGAGTTAAAACCTACAGGAGGGTCTCTCTCCAGGAACAGGGTTGGAGTTAAAACCTACAGGAGGCTCTCTCTCCAGTGACAGGGCTGGAGTTAAAACCTACAGGAGGCTCTCTCTCCAGGAACAGAGTTGGGCTAAAACCTAGTTAGGATATAGTAGGTAAGAGTCTGAGGTGAATCTCCTCTTACTGTTGTTTGTCATCTCCTTCCTCTCCTCCTTCTTCCTGTCCTCCTTCCTTCTTCCTTTTCTCCTCCTCCTTCCCCTCCTTCTTCCTCCTTCTTCCACTCTTCCTCCTCCTTCCTCTCCTCCTCCTTCCTCTCCTCCTCCTTCTTCCTCTCCTCCTCCTTCTTTTCCTCCTTCTTCCTCTCCTCCTCCTTCTTCCTCTCCTCCTCCTTCTTCCTCTCCTTCTTCCTCTCCTCCTCCTTCTTTTCCTCCTTCCTTCTCCTTCTTCCGCTCCTCCTCCTTCCTCTGCTCTTTCCTCTCCTCCTTCCTCTTCCTCTCCTTCTTCCTCTCCCTCTCATTCTTCCTCTCCTTCTTCCTCTCCTTCCTCTTCCTCTCCCTTCCTTTCCTTCTCCTTCTTCCTCTCCTCCTCTCTTCTCCAGCAGGTAATTGGTGCCATGCCAGCTGCTTCTCCCCCTCTGCTCCCCCTTGCCACCTGGTGGTGGTGTCTGGTACTGTTGCTGCCCCCACAGCCCCAGGCCCTGACCCAGCTCCAGCCGGACCCTAACCCAGAGAAGGCCTCTCACGCTGGGCAGGCCTTCCCTCACCTCTCCCTGGATGGATCTCCCCTCAGCCACCTCCTCCTGGACTCCAGGTCTGGTCATCTGTACGTGGGGGCGGTCAACCATCTCTACCACCTGTCCCCTGACCTCCAGGTAATAATGTTTGTAAATCACTTGTCCATAGCTCTCTATTGGGCGGTTTCCCAGACACAGATTAGCTGAGTTCTGGAACAAAGCCTTTTCGATGGAGATTCTCCCTGAGCTTTCTTTTTAGACCAGGACTAGGCTTAATCGTTGTCCAGGAAACCACTCCTACTATATATGTTGTCAGTTTCTTTATGTCCCAAAATGGCCCCCTATCCCCTACATAGTGTTCCCGATCCCCTACATAGTGTCCCCTACATAGTGTTCCCTATCCCCTATACAGTGTCCCCTACATAGTGTTCCCTATCCCCTATACAGTGTCCCCTATATAGTGTTCCCTATCCCCTATATAGTGTTCCCTATCCCCTATATAGTGTTCCCTATCCCCTATATAGTGTTCCCTATCCCCTACATAGTGTCCCCTACATAGTGTCCCCTACATAGTGTCCCCTATATAGTGTTCCCTCTCCCTTATATAGTGTCCCCTCTCCCTTATATAGTGTCCCCTATATATAGTGTCCCCTATATAGTGTCCCTATATAGTGTCCCCTATCCCCTATATAGTGTCCCCTATATAGTGTCCCCTATCCCCTATATAGTGTCCTCTATCCCCTATATAGTGTCCCCTATATAGTGTTCCCTATAGTGTCCCCTATCCCCTATATAGTGTCCCCTATATAGTGTTCCCTATGTGCCCTGGTCAAAAGTAGGAGCCATTTGGAACACAGTACTTTATAGTCTTCTATTCTCTAATGTTACCTTAAACTTATCCTAGGTGCTCTCCTCCAGTCAGACTGGCCCCAAACTGGACAGTGCCGAGTGCTTGCCCCCCATCGTCCCCAAGGACTGCAGTACCGCACACCTGACCCCCAACGCTAATAAGATCCTTCTGCTAGAGGAGGGTCTGGCCTCAGCAGGGTCAGAGGTCGGGGCGAGGAGCCTGATCGTGTGTGGAACCCTGTTCCAGGGTATCTGTGAGAAGAGGAGTCTGGATAATGTGTCCGAGGTACTGTACCAATCCTCCAATCCGGTAGACACGCAGTACGTAGCCGCCAACGACCCCCGCGTCTCCACCGTGGGTGTGGTCTTGAACCAAAAGGGTGTGGGGCTTTTGCTGGTGGGGCGTGGCTACACCAGTAAAGGCCCCAGCGACATCCCACCAATCACAACTCGCCGTTTGGCTCCCAGCTCCTCCCCCGCCCGCCAGGCCTTCTCTCAGGACGAGGAACTAGGGAAGCTGGTTGTCGGGAGCTACTCTGAGTACAACAACTACTTCATCTCCGCGCATCATCATGGCGACCATGTTTACTTCCTGTTCTCGCGGAGGGATATGTGGAACCGGAAGGAGTACCGGACCTACGTTTCTCGTCTCTGCGCCGGGGACCGGAGCTTCTACTCCTACGTGGAGGTTCCGTTAGAATGTTCCGGGGGTTATAACCTCGCCCAGGGGGCTACCTTCGCCAAACACCAGGGGCGGCCGGCGCTGTTCGTTGCCATGGCGGCGGGGCAGGCGTCGACGCCCACGGCGACGGGTCGCTCGGCGCTGTGTGTTTATGGGATGTCAGAGCTGGATGCGTCGCTGCAGAGGGCCCAGGAGCTGTGTTATACAGAGGGAGGAAGAGGAAGGACGGGACAGGAGGAGGCATACATAGAGTATGAGGTGTCGTCCAAGTGTCTACGGCTGCCCAAGGTAACTAGACACACACACAAACGCGCGCGCACACACACACACACACACAGCAGCTCAGTGTGTAGGCCGAGTTACTCAATCCTGCATCTGGCTGAGTTTCCCTGACCCCAAATCCTGTCCCTGTTTTTTACTGATCTCTGGAGACGCCCGAAGGTTAGCAATGCTAACAAGTACATGTAAAATCGCATAGAGAATACTAACTAAATGCTAACAAGTACATGTAAAATCGCATAGAGAATAATAACTAAATGCTAACAAGTACATGTAAAATCGCATAGAGAATAATAACTAAATGCTAACAAGCGCATTGCGAACGTTTTTGTACAGTTTCTGACCTAAACTATATACAAGTAACTAAAAAAAAATGCTAATCACGGTTTGATGTACGAACAAAACAAATATTAGCCAGCAAGGCTCTTGATCCAGGAGGAGATTCTCTGCTGTAACCAAGCAAATGCTTAATTTTGGAAGAAGCTAACCACTTAGCTAGGTAGCTAACTAGCTACTAAAATTAGCAAACTGCAGAGAATCTATCACACGTTAGACAGTTATAGTTATAAGATATCTAGCTGGCGAACATTTAGTTGTGAATTCTATACTACAATTTGATCATCTGGTGCACGAGTGACTCACTCGGCTCTCTGGTCACTGTGTGCTTGTAAACAAATGCCGTGTGACATATGACTGGGGATTAACGTAAACTTCACAATAACGTGACGGGTGAAAGGAAATGTTCTTTATCTCCTAACGTATTGCACAAGTTGACTGCAGGCATTTACTTAAAAAGTAGCTACAAATATTCACAACTATATAGACAACTGAAAAAACATCCTGTGGCTTTTTTCCCCAAGTACTCTTGGTATACAGTATACCGCCCAAGCCTAGGGTGGAGTTTTGGAGGGGTGGAACTACTAAACAACTGCAGTAGTAAAAAGTTGAAAGTAATCACTCATCTGACCATCTGCATAACACTATCAACTGACCATCTGCATAACACTATCAACTGACCATCTGCATAACGCTATCAGCTGACCATCTGCATAACACTATCATCTGACCATCTGCATAACACTATCAACTGACCATCTGCATAACACTATCAACTGACCATCTGCATAACACTATCAACTGACCATCTGCATAACACTATCAACTGACCATCTGCATAACGCTATCAGCTGACCATCTGCATAACACTATCATCTGACCATCTGCATAACGCTATCAACTGACCATCTGCATAACACTATCAACTGACCATCTGCATAACACTATCAACTGACCATCTGCATAACGCTATCAACTGACACGATCAATCAACTGACCATCTTCATAACGCTATCAACTGACCATCTGCATAACACTATCAACTGACCATCTGCATAACGCTATCAACTGACCATCTGCATAACACTATCAACTGACCATCTGCATAACACTATCAACTGACCATCTGCATAACACTATCAACTGACCATCTGCATAACATTATCAACTGACCATCTGCATAACGCTATCAACTGACCATCTGCATAACGCTATCAACTGACCATCTGCATAACACTATCAACTGACCATCTGCATAACACTATCAACTGACCATCTGCATAACGCTATCAACTGACCATCTGCATAACGCTATCAACTGACCATCTGCATAACATTATCAACTGACCATCTGCATAACGCTATCAACTGACCATCTGCATAACACTATCAACTGACACGATCAATCAACTGACCATCTTCATAACGCTATCAACTGACCATCTGCATAACGCTATCAACTGACCATCTGCATAACACTATCATCTGACCATCTGCATAACACTATCAACTGACACGATCAATCAACTGACCATATTCATAACGCTATCAACTGACCATCTGCATAACGCTATCAACTGACCATCTGCATAACGCTATCAACTGACCATCTGCATAACGCTATCAACTGACCGTCTGCATAACACTATCAACTGACCGTCTGCATAACACTATCAACTGACCATCTGCATAACGCTATCAACTGACCATCTGCATAACGCTATCAACTGACCATCTGCATAACGCTATCAACTGACCATCTGCATAACGCTATCAACTGACCATCTGCATAACATTATCAACTGACCATCTGCATAATGCTATCAACTGACCATCTGCATAACGCTATCAACTGACCATCTGCATAATGCTATCAACTGACCATCTGCATAACGCTATCAACTGACCATCTGCATAACGCTATCAACTGACCATCTGCATAACGTTATCAACTGACCATCTGCATAACGCTATCAACTGACCATCTGCATAACATTATCAACTGACCATCTGCATAATGCTATCAACTGACCATCTGCATAACGCTATCAACTGACCATCTGCATAACGCTATCAACTGACCATCTGCATAACGCTATCAACTGACCATCTGCATAACATTATCAACTGACCATCTGCATAACGCTATCAACTGACCATCTGCATAACACTATCATCTGACCATCTGCATAACACTATCAACTGACACGATCAATCAACTGACCATATTCATAACGCTATCAACTGACCATCTTCATAACGCTATCAACTGACCATCTGCATAACGCTATCAACTGACCATCTGCATAACGCTATCAACTGACCATCTGCATAACGCTATCAACTGACCGTCTGCATAACACTATCAACTGACCGTCTGCATAACACTATCAACTGACCATCTGCATAACGCTATCAACTGACCATCTGCATAACACTATCAACTGACCATCTGCATAACACTATCAACTGACCATCTGCATAACGCTATCAACTGACCATCTGCATAACACTATCAACTGACCATCTGCATAACGCTATCATCTGACCATCTGCATAACGCTATCAACTGACCATCTGCATAACGCTATCATCTGACCATCTGCATAACGCTATCAACTGACCGTCTGCATAACCTTTTACCTGTATTTATTATACAGCATAATCAGTAGGACAGTGTTACTCCACAAGAACAATAAAGTTTTTGTAAATGTTTATTATTTCACCTTTATTTGGACACATCACTATACACATCACTATACACATCACTATACACATCACTATACACATCACTATACACATCACTATACACATCACTATACACATCACTATACACATCACTATACACATCACTATACACATCACTATACACATCACTATACACATCACTATACACATCACTATACACATCACTATACACATCACTATACACATCACTATACACATCACTATACACATCACTATACACATCACTATACACATCACTTTGAGGCAACAGGGTAGCCTAGTGGTTAGAGTGTAGAGGTGGCAGGGTAGCCTAGTGGTTAGAGTGTAGAGGTGGCAGGGTAGCCTAGTGGTTATAGTGTAGGGACGGTAGGTAGCCTAGTGGTTAGAGTGTAGAGGTGGCAGGTAGCCTAGTGGTTAGAGTGTAGAGGTGGCAGGGTAGCCTAGTGGTTAGAGTGTAGAGGTGGCAGGGTAGCCTAGTGGTTAGAGTGTAGAGGTGGCAGGTAACCTAGTGGTTAGAGTGTAGAGGTGGCAGGTAGCCTAGTGGTTAGAGTGTAGAGGAGGCAGGTAGCCTAGTGGTTAGAGTGTAGAGGTGGCAGGTAGCCTAGTGGTTAGAGTGTAGAGGTGGCAGGGTAGCCTAGTGGTTAGAGTGTAGAGGTGGCAGGTAGCCTAGTGGTTAGAATGTAGAGGTGGCAGGGTAGCCTAGTGGTTAGAGTGTAGAGGTGGCAGGTAGCCTAGTGGTTAGAGTGTTGGACTAGTAACCGGTAGGTAGCCTAGTGGTTAGAGTGTAGAGGTGGCAGGTAGCCTAGTGGTTAGAGTGTTGGACTAGTAACCGGTAGGTAGCCTAGTGGTTAGAGAGTTGGGCCAGTAACCCGAAAGGTTGCTGTATCGAATCCCTGAGCTGACAAGGTAAAAATCTGTCGTTCTGCCCCTGAACAAGACAGTTAAACCCACTGTTCTCTGGTAGACCGTCATTGTAAATAAGAATTTGTTCTTAACTGACTTGCCTAGTTAAATAAAGGTTAAAACAAAATGTAAAGTAAAACGATACACATCCATGTACAGTACCTTCAGAAAGTATTGGCTTTTTCCACATGTTGTTGTGTTGCAGCCTGACTACACGATGGATCAAATATATGATTTCCTCCCCCATCTACTTTCACTACACCATAATGACAAAGTGAACATATATTTTTTCCTCCCCCATCTACTTTCACTACACCATAATGACAAAGTGAAAATATATTTTTTCCTCCCCCATCTACTTTCACTACACCATAATGACAAAGTGAAAATATATTTTTTCCTCCCCCATCTACACACACTACACCATAATGACAAAGTGAAAATATATTTTTTCCTCCCCCATCTACACACACTACACCATAATGACAAAGTGAACATATATTTTTTCCTCCCCCATCTACTTTCACTACACCATAATGACAAAGTGAACATATATTTTTTCCTCCCCCATCTACACACACTACACCATAATGACAAAGTGAAAATATATTTTTTCCTCCCCCATCTACTTTCACTACACCATAATGACAAAGTGAAAATATATTTTTTCCTCCCCCATCTACACACACTACACCATAATGACAAAGTGAAAATATATTTTTTCCTCCCCCATCTACACACACTACACCATAATGACAAAGTGAACATATATTTTTTCCTCCCCCATCTACTTTCACTACACCATAATGACAAAGTGAAAATATATTTTTTCCTCCCCCATCTACACACACTACACCATAATGACAAAGTGAAAATATATATTTTTGAAAGTTTAGCAAATATATTGAATATGAAATACATATATGTAAATGAGAAGTATTCACACTCCTGAGTCAATACAGAATCACCTTTGGCAGCTGTGAGTCTTTCTGAGTAAATCTCTAAGAGCTTTGCACGCCTGGATTGAACAAGATTTGTACATTATTCTTTCAAACATTCTTCAGGCTCCGTCACATCGGTTGCTGATCGTCGCTAGACACCCATTTTCAAGTTGTCATAGATTTTCAAGCTGATTTAAGTCAAAACTGTAACTTGGCTTCTCATGAACAGTCAATGTTGTCTTGGTAAGCAACACCAGTCTATATGTGTTTCAGGTTATTGTCCTGCTGAAAGGTGAATTCATCTCCCAGTCAAATGGCTACCCAGACTTTTTAGGTATTTTCTTAAAACTGTATTGTTGGTTAAGGGGCTTGTAAGTAAGCATTTCACTGTAAGGTGTTTGGAGCATTTGACAAATAACATTTGATTTGAATGGGTTTCCCTCCTCTTAATAACATCACAAAATAATAAACAATATGACCTGATTATTCTTCAGATCTCCACAGACCGTTCTTAACAGTCACATCTTAAAAATATTGTTTGAAAGTTCTCTCTTTGGGTGTTATAGTTTGTCTCTGTAACAAAGACATTCCTTTCCCAATACTGAGGAGCAAAGGGAGAGATTCCCCTCCTGCTTTAATTTACGACCGAGTGTTAAGGTGTCAAAACCGGCCCACCCCCTCCTCTCCTTCTGTGGGTAAGAGGGTGAGGTTGTTGTCAGCTATTTACTAAGCTGATCTGAGGCCTTTGATCCTCGACCAGGAGGGTCATGACAGAATACAGTGATGTCATAATGTTGTCTATCTGATACAGAATACAGTGATGTCATAATGTTGTCTATCTGATACAGAATACAGTGATGTCATAATGTTGTCTATCTGATACAGAATACAGTGATGTCATAATGTTGTCTATCTGATACAGAATACAGTGATGTCATAATGTTGTCTATCTGATACAGAATACAGTGATGTCATAATGTTGTCTATCTGATACAGAATACAGTGATGTCATAATGTTGTCTATCTGATACAGAATACAGTGATGTCATAATGTTGTCTATCTGATACAGAATACAGTGATGTCATAATGTTGTCTATCTGATACAGAATACAGTGATGTCATAATGTTGTCTATCTGATACAGAATACAGTGATGTCATAATGTTGTCTATCTGATACAGAATACAGTGATGTCATAATGTTGTCTATCTGATACAGAATACAGTGATGTCATAATGTTGTCTATCTGATACAGAATACAGTGATGTCATAATGTTGTCTATCTGATACAGAATACAGTGATGTCATAATGTTGTCTATCTGATACAGAATACAGTGATGTCATAATGTTGTCTATCTGATACAGAATACAGTGATGTCATAATGTTGTCTATCTGATACAGAATACAGTGATGTCATAATGTTGTCTATCTGATACAGAATACAGTGATGTCATAATGTTGTCTATCTGATACAGAATACAGTGATGTCATAATGTTGTCTATCTGATACAGAATACAGTGATGTCATAATGTTGTCTATCTGATACAGAATACAGTGATGTCATAATGTTGTCTATCTGATACAGAATACAGTGATGTCATAATGTTGTCTATCTGATACAGAATACAGTGATGTCATAATGTTGTCTGTCTGATACAGAATACAGTGATGTCATAATGTTGTCTGTCTGATACAGAATACAGTGATGTCATAATGTTGTCTATCTGATACAGAATACAGTGATGTCATAATGTTGTCTATCTGATACAGAATACAGTGATGTCATAATGTTGTCTATCTGATACAGAATACAGTGATGTCATAATGTTGTCTATCTGATACAGAATACAGTGATGTCATAATGTTGTCTATCTGATACAGAATACAGTGATGTCATAATGTTGTCTATCTGATACAGAATACAGTGATGTCATAATGTTGTCTATCTGATACAGAATACAGTGATGTCATAATGTTGTCTATCTGATACAGAATACAGTGATGTCATAATGTTGTCTATCTGATACAGAATACAGTGATGTCATAATGTTGTCTATCTGATACAGAATACAGTGATGTCATAATGTTGTCTATCTGATACAGAATACAGTGATGTCATAATGTTGTCTATCTGATACAGAATACAGTGATGTCATAATGTTGTCTATCTGATACAGAATACAGTGATGTCATAATGTTGTCTATCTGATACAGAATACAGTGATGTCATAATGTTGTCTATCTGATACAGAATACAGTGATGTCATAATGTTGTCTATCTGATACAGAATACAGTGATGTCATAATGTTGTCTATCTGATACAGAATACAGTGATGTCATAATGTTGTCTATCTGATACAGAATACAGTGATGTCATAATGTTGTCTATCTGATACAGAATACAGTGATGTCATAATGTTGTCTATCTGATACAGAATACAGTGATGTCATAATGTTGTCTATCTGATACAGAATACAGTGATGTCATAATGTTGTCTATCTGATACAGAATACAGTGATGTCATAATGTTGTCTATCTGATACAGAATACAGTGATGTCATAATGTTGTCTATCTGATACAGAATACAGTGATGTCATAATGTTGTCTATCTGATACAGAATACAGTGATGTCATAATGTTGTCTATCTGATACAGAATACAGTGATGTCATAATGTTGTCTTTAATATGTATTTTGTATTTTAATCAACCAACCAATCACCTCTAACTCTTATTTTCTTTAGGATTCGTTAAAGAAGTACCCGTGTGGAGGGGAACACACCCCCAGCCCCATCGCCTCTGCTGTTCCCCTGTCAGCCACCCCCTCTCTGACCAGGGACACTCTACTCACCGCGGTCACCACCACTACCGAGGCCGGCCACACCATCGCTCTGCTCGGGGACAAGAAAGGATGGCTGCACAAGGTATATACGCACGGACACACACACACAGAGGCACACACACACACACACATTAAACGAGAGGCACACACACCATCGCATTGCTGGGGGACAAGAATGGATGGCTGCGGCAGGGTGTTTCAGTGCGCTAAACTAGCTAGCTGCGTTTACTAGCTAAGTAAGTGAAATTGAAAAAAATGACTTTCTCTGCTTCTCCATCATTTCGGAATATATTTATTTAAAAACTATTGTCTCTCTCTTTGAGTCAACTACCCACCACATTTTATACACTGCAGTGCTAGCTAGCTGTAGCCTATGCTTTCAGTACTATAATTATTCTCTGATCCTTTGATTGGGTGGACAACATGTCAGTTCATGCTGCAAGAGCTCTGATAGGTTGGAGGGCTTCCTCTGGAAGTTGTCATAATTACTGTGTAAGTCTATGGAAGGGGGTGAGAACCATGAGCCTCCTAGGTTTTGTACTGAAGTCAATGTACCCAGAGGAGGACGGAAGCTAGCTGTCCTCCGGCTACACCATGGTGCTACCCTACAGAGTGTTGTTGAGGCTACTGTAGACCTTCTTTGCAAAACAAAGTTTTTTTAAATAAATGATTTGGTGACGTGACTATATTTAGTATAGTTTTATATAAAAAGGATAACTTTAAATGTTTCACAATTTTTATATTTATGAAATTCACTGAGGCTGGTCCTCCCCTTCCTCCTGTTTGGAGCCTCCATTGCTGCACATGATACTCTACATCAGGGATCTTCATCCTTTTCTAGATCAGGGATCTTCATCCTTTTCCAGCTCAGGGATCTCCTCCCAGGCAACCCAGGGACTACCATCATATGTTAGCAATGTATTTATTTTTTCACAACACCTTATCAGGTGATTGATAAAGGCAAGGCAAAGTTATCAACATTTTAAAATGAATAGATTTTGGTAGATTTAGTTTTAAATTATGTTGACCTCCCCACATTCTAATTGGATGATAGAGTTTACACTTCAACGTAGCCTATTAGTTGGAACCACATTGCCACTAAGAGCAGCTGTTTAGTTGGTTAAAGGTGTTGGCAAAAACATTATGTCCAAGTCAAGAAAGCTTATCAGCAGCCAGCGGCTGTCGGGTGCTTTTTTTAAAGCTTATGTCACGTTCTCCGTCACACGTTCTCCGTCACACGTTTTCCGTCACACATTCTCCGTCACCCGTTCTCTGTCACCCGTTCTCCGTCACCCGTTCTCCGTCACCCGTTCTCCGTCACCCGTTCTCCGTCACCCGTTCTCCGTCACCCGTTCTCCGTCACCCGTTCTCCGTCACATGTTCTCCGTTCTCCATTACACATTCTCCGTCACCCGTTCTTCGTCACCCGTTCTCCGTCACCCGTTCTCCGTCACATGTTCTCCGTTCTCCATTACACATTCTCCGTCACCCGTTCTCCGTCACCCGTTCTCCGTCACCCGTTCTCCGTCACATGTTCTCCGTCACCCGTTCTCCATTATACATTCTCTGTCACCCGTTCTCCGTCACCCGTTCTCTGTCACCCGTTCTCTGTCACCCGTTCTCCGTCACCTGTTCTCCGTCACCCGTTCTCCGTCACCTGTTCTCCGTCACCCGTTCTCCGTCACCTGTTCTCCGTCACCCGTTCTCCGTCACCCGTTCTCCGTCACCCGTTCTCCGTCACCCGTTCTCCGTCACACGTTCTCCATAAGATATTATGTCTAGTGTATTTACAGAGCCTTCAGAAAGTATTCACACCCTTTGACTTTTTCCACATTTTGTTGTGTTACGGCCTGAATTTGAAATATAAAAGCATTGATCATGGTGGAGTTACTAATTACACTGTAGATGGTGTATCAATACAACCAGTCACTACAAAGATACAGGCTACAGATACCTAATGGTGACTAGTTAGTTGAACGGCTGTGATGAGAGAAAATGGATCAACAGCATCGTTAATCCATACTCGGTGAAAAGAAGTAAACCTGTACAGAATATAAATATTCCTAAACACTAAAGTAAAAGTGCAAATAAATTGCCATATTAACTTCGTTCTTTATGGGGCAAATCCAATACAACACATTACTGAATATCACTCTTCATATTATCAGTCATGGTGGTGGCTGCATCATGTTATGGGTATGCTTGTCATCGATAGAAACGGAATAGAGCTAAGCACAGGCAAAATCCTAGAGGAAAACCTGGTTCAGTCTGCTTTCCAACAGACACTTGGAGAAAAATGCACCTTTCAGCAGGACAATAACCTAAAACACAAGGCCAAATATACACTGGAGTTGCTTACCAAGTAGACATCATTCCTTAGTGGCCTAGTTACAGTTTTGACTTCATTCTACTTGAAAATATATGGCGAAGACGTGTACATGGCTGTCTAGCAATGATCAACAACCAACTTGACAGAGCTAGAATAATTGTATTACATTACACCCCTGATATAGACTGTTAACAGGCGGATTGGGCAGCCCTGATATAGACTGTTAACAGGCGGATTGGGCACCCCTGATATAGACTGTCAACAGGCGGATTGGGCACCCCTGATATAGACTGTCAGCAGGCGGATTGGGCAGCCCTGATATAGACTGTCAACAGGCGGATTGGGCACCCCTGATATAGACTGTCAGCAGGCGGATTGGGCAGCCCTGATATAGACTGTTAACAGGCGGAATGGGCAGCCCTGATATAGACTGTCAGCAGGCGGATTGGGCAGCCCTGATATAGACTTTCAGCTACATAACACTATGACTGTAGCCTACAAATGAAGGTGTAGACTTAGTGACTGACTGACGGGTCCTTTTCCAACATTACAGAGTTAAAGATAAAACAGATCAAATAGAAAGTGACTTGACACAGTGAATAATAATAATGATGAGGAAAAATATCATGGCTATATACAGGAAGTACCAGGTAATAACATGGTTATATACAGGAAGTACCAGGTAATAACATGGTTATATACAGGAAGTACCAGGTAATATCATGGTTATATACAGGAAGTACCAGGTAATAACATGGTTATATACAGGAAGTACTATGTAATATCATGGTTATATACAGGAAGTACCAGGTAATAACATGGCTATATACAGGGAGGTAATAACATGGTTATATACAGGAAGTACCAGGTAATATCATGGTTATATACAGGAAGTACCAGGTAATAACATGGCTATATACAGGAAGTACCAGGTAATAACATGGCTATATACAGGGAGGTAATAACATGGTTATATACAGGAAGTACCAGGTAATATCATGGTTATATACAGGAAGTACCAGGTAATATCATGGTTATATACAGGAAGTACCAGGTAATAACATGGCTATATACAGGAAGTACCAGGTAATAACATGGCTATATACAGGAAGTACCAGGTAATATCATGGCTATATACAGGGAGTACCAGGTAATAACATGGTTATATACAGGGAGTACCAGGTAATAACATGGTTATATACAGGAAGTACCAGGTAATAACATGGCTATATACAGGAAGTACCAGGTAATATCATGGCTATATACAGGAAGTACCAGGTAATAACATGGCTATATACAGGAAGTACCAGGTAATAACATGGCTATATACAGGAAGTACCAGGTAATATCATGGTTATATACAGGAAGTACCAGGTAATAACATGGCTATATACAGGGAGGTAATAACATGGTTATATACAGGGAGTACCAGGTAATAACATGGTTATATACAGGAAGTACCAGGTAATAACATGGCTATATACAGGGAGGTAATAACATGGTTATATACAGGGAGTACCAGGTAATAACATGGTTATATACAGGGAGTACCAGGTAATAACATGGCTATATACAGTGTATTTGGAGCAGCTACAGCAGCAGTGTATGTGTGTGGGGGGCGGGGTAGTAGAGTCCAATGGTTTGGATAAAAGGCGTGTGGAACAGCCCTTGGCAGGAAAGATTTCCCACCTACTTTCATCTCCATTAGGAGCCCACGCCGGCTGCCCACCCCTGAGCTACACTCTTCATTAGAAACCGGGGCCGGCTGCCCACCCCTGAGCTACACTCTTCATTAGTACTGTGTTAACCACTACCACTGTTCCAACAGGCAGTTCCACAGAGAGTTAATTAACATGAAACATGTTGCTAATGTGAATTATTGATGAAACCAGATCCTGCTCAGCCCCACAATGCCTAGTGCTGCCTGCCAGTCCTCAGGATAGATACCTTCCCACACACACACAGCCACACACACACACACACACACACACACACACACACACACAGCCACTCACACACTCCCTAACCACTCACACACACACACACACTAACGACACACTCCCTAATCACTCACACACACACACACACACACACACACACACACACACACACACAGCCACACACACACAGCCACACACACAGCCGCACACACACAGCCGCACACACACACACACACACACTAACAACGCACTCCCTAATCACACACAGAGCCCAATGGACACTGGTCTAAAGTAGCGCCTGATTGGTTGTGGGGTGCCCGATTGGTTGTGGGGTGCCCAATTGGTTGTGGGGTGCCCAATTGGTTGTGGGGTGCCCAATTGGTTGTGGGGTGCCCGATTGGTTGTGGGGGTGGGGTGCCCGATTGGTTGTGGGGTGCCCGATTGGTTGTGGGGTGCCTGATTGGTTGTGGGGGTGGGGTTCCCGGCCTTCCCTAGCCCCCATGTAATTTCAACTGAAAAACTTTCCTAGTAGTTTTCATTGCAAGATATTCCCAGCCAGGTCTCCCTAATGTTGATGTGTATGTAAATAGTGATTGTATTGATGCGCCTGTGGCATGTGTAGAGCAGTCTGTAAGTGTTTTGGGCACAAGCTGTGCATCCTGGGTAGGAGGGGGATAATATGGGAGGGGTGGATCACGTGTCCACATCGCGGTGGTTTGTGTTTGTATCTAGCGCGGAGGCGTCTTACCCCGGGGCAGAAGGGGTAACAGAAGGGGAACGGATTACCCCAGCTTCTCCTAACGCAGGAGGTGTGTGTGTGATGTCCGAAGGCAACGCAGTAGGACATGTTCTGACTGCTGATTGGTTACTGGCCCCAGAGGGAATGTCATGTGCAGTGCATTGTGGGCCAGCACTGTGAGGAGGGTTGTGTGCCAAATGGCACCTATTCCCTACATTTCTTCACAGGGGCCCATAGGATAGTAGTGCCATGGGGGGTAGGAAAACATTTGTTACATTACTGAGATCTGTGTATCTCCACGCAAAGCTCCTCGAATATACTGTTACAAAGGTACGGAATTACAGAATATGAAGTGTTCTCGACAGAGATGGAAGAGGAAGTGAGACATCCAACTCCCTCAATTTTTTTTCTTCTTCTGTTTCAATAAAAGTCAATGAACTAAGTAGACCAGATCCAGCTGCTATCATATTGTTGTCTATGGGAGAGCCACCCCCTTAAGTAGACAGGAACTGGCTATTTCAATGCTATAGGGGCCTGAGTGAACTATCTTAATTTATACAGCATCTTTGGTTGTAGTGTCCGGAAAACATCTGAGAACCTATTAACGTGAGCCGACTCGAGCTAGGTAACGTGAGCCGACTCGAGCTAGCTAACGTGAGCCGACTCGAGCTAGGTAACGTGAGCCGACTCGAGCTAGCTAACGTGAGCCGACTCGAGCTAGCTAACGTGAGCCGACTCGAGCTAGCTAACGTGAGCCGACTCGAGCTAGGTAACGTGAGCCGACTCGAGCTAGGTAACGTGAGCCGACTCGAGCTAGGTAACGTAAGCCGACTCGAGCTAGGTAACGTGAGCCGACTCGAGCTAGGTAACGTGACCTCCCGCCTGGGAGGCCCTGCTCTCCTTTATTATGTGAAGTGTTCTACTCCACTAGCCAGCACCTCACCTAAATAGGTGTGCGTTTCTTTCCCCTCTAGATTGCATCTAATGGCAACAGATTTTCATCCAAACACGCTGAGCTGAGCAGTGCTGTCCATGCCCAATGCTGCGATACACACCAACACCAGTCCGTTGAGACATGACTGTGTAAATTACAGATGTGTGTGTGTGTGAAAGAGAGAGTAAATATTGTCCTTGTTTCTCCGGGCCAGGTATTTCTCCAGACTGACACAACGGGGACGTTGTATCAGAGTGTATTGGTGGACCAGGACAGTCCAGTCAACGCTGACCTACTACTGGACCAGTCTGGACAGAATGTCTACGTCCTCACTGACGGCAAGGTAACCCCTAGCCACTACCCCTAGACCCTAACCCCTAGCCCCTAACCCCTAGCCACTACCCCTAGACCCTAACCCCTAGCCACTACCCCTAGACCCTAACCCCTAGCCACTACCCCTAGACCCTAACCCCTAGCCACTACCCCTAGACCCACTCTGTATCAGAGTGTATTGGTGGACCAGGACAGTCCAGTCAACGCTGACCTACTACTGGACCAGTCTGGACAGAATGTCTACGTCCTCACTGATGGCAAGGTAGACCTTATCCCCTACACTTAGACCCTAACCCTTAGCCCCTCTATATCCTCACTGATGGCAAGGTAGACCCTATCCCCTACACTTAGACCCTAACCCTTAGCCCCTCTATATCCTCACTGATGGCAAGGTAGACCTCAGTACCACTACCATAGCCCAGTGCTTTTTAGTCCTGGAGATTAGACAGTGTTTTTAATCCAGGAGATTAGACAGTGTTTTTTAGTGCAGGAGATTAGACAGTGTTTTTAGTGCAGGAGATTAGACAGTGTTTTTTAGTGCAGGAGATTAGACAGTGTTTTTAGTGCAGGAGATTAGACAGTGTTTTTAGTGCAGGAGATTAGACAGTGTTTTTTAGTCCTGGAGATTAGACAGTGTTTTTAATCCAGGAGATTAGACAGTGTTTTTTAGTTCTGGAGATTAGACAGTGTTTTTTAGTGCAGGAGATTAGACAGTGTTTTTAGTTCTGGAGATTAGACAGTGTTTTTTTAGTGCAGGAGATTAGACAGTGTTTTTTAGTGCAGGAGATTAGACAGTGTTTTTAATCCAGGAGATTAGACAGTGTTTTTTAGTGCAGGAGATTAGACAGTGTTTTTTAGTGCAGGAGATTAGACAGTGTTTTTAGTCCAGAAAGTTCAGGAAAATATCTCTTAGTTTTGACATTTGGGAAATGTATTTTAGTTCCATGTGGATAATAGACCTGATGTCTTTTAGTTCCATGTGGATAATAGACCTGATGTCTTTTAGTTCCATGTGGATAATAGACCTGATGTCTTTTAGTTCCATGTGGATAATAGACCTGATGTCTTTTAGTTCCATGTGGATAATAGACCTGATGTCTTTTAGTTCCATGTGGATAATAGACCTGATGTCTCCTCTTTTATCTCCATGTGGATAATAGACCTGATGTCTTTTAGTTCCATGTGGAGAACAGACCTGATGTCTCCTCTTTTAGTTCCATGTGGATAATAGACCTGATGTCTTTTAGTTCCATGTGGATAATAGACCTGATGTCTTTTATCTCCATGTGGATAATAGACCTGATGTCTTTTAGTTCCATGTGGAGAACATACCTGATGTCTCCTCTTTTAGTTCCATGTTGATAATAGACCTGATGTCTTTTAGTTCCATGTTGATAATAGACCTGATGTCTTTTATCTCCATGTGGATAATAGACCTGATGTCTTTTAGTTCCATGTGGAGAACAGACCTGATGTCTCCTCTTTTAGTTCCATGTGGATAATAGACCTGATGTCTTTTAGTTCCATGTGGATAATAGACCTGATGTCTTTTAGTTCCATGTGGATAATAGACCTGATGTCTTTTAGTTCCATGTGGATAATAGACCTGATGTCTTTTAGTTCCATGTGGAGAACATACCTGATGTCTTTTAGTTCCATGTGGATAATAGACCTGATGTCTTTTATCTCCATGTGGATAATAGACCTGATGTCTTTTAGTTCCATGTGGATAATAGACCTGATGTCTTTTAGTTCCATGTGGATAATAGACCTGATGTCTTTTAGTTCCATGTGGATAATAGACCTGATGTCTTTTAGTTCCATGTGGATAATAGACCTGATGTCTTTTATCTCCATGTGGATAATAGACCTGATGTCTTTTAGTTCCATGTGGATAATAGACCTGATGTCTTTTAGTTCCATGTGGAGAACATACCTGATGTCTTTTAGTTCCATGTGGATAATAGACCTGATGTCTTTTAGTTCCATGTGGATAATAGACCTGATGTCTTTTATCTCCATGTGGATAATAGACCTGATGTCTTTTAGTTCCATGTGGATAATAGACCTGATGTCTTTTAGTTCCATGTGGATAATAGACCTGATGTCTTTTAGTTCCATGTGGAGAACAGACCTGATGTCTTTTGTCTTATCTTGACTTGAGATCTGTAGAGTTGATAATGTAGAGAACTAATCTGTCTCTCTCTCAGGTGTCCAAGGTGTCTGTATCTCAGTGTGAACAACAGCCTGACTGCCAGTCCTGTCTGTCTATCAGAGACCCTCACTGTGGCTGGTGTGTCCTGGAGGGAAGGTACTGTACACCCACACAGAACACATTACAGCATCACCTATCTTATTGGTACCACAGTGGATAAACCAGACCAGAACACAGTCTCTGCTGTCTCCATGGTAATCTGTGTTAACAACCAGACTAGAACACAGTCTCTGCTTTCTCCATGGTAATCTGTGTTAACAACCAGACCAGAACACAGTCTCTGCTGTCTCCATGGTCATCTGTGTTAACAACCAGACTAGAACACAGTCTCTGCTGTCTCCATGGTCATCTGTGTTAACAACCAGACCAGAACACAGTCTCTGCTGTCTCCATGGTCATCTGTGTTAACAACCAGACTAGAACACAGTCTCTGCTGTCTCCATGGTAACCTGTGTTTATTTTCCTTTATTCAGATGTAGTCGTCGAATGGAGTGTAGTCGTGAGGGTCAAGCCAACCACTGGCTGTGGAGCTACCAGCCTGCCAACCAGCCTGCCAACCAGCCTGCCAACCAGCCTGCCAACCAGTGTGTGACTGTCCAGAGCTTGGAGCCTGCCATCCAAAGCAGAGAGGAGGAGACTCAGGTGGGTGAACTGTGGCAGTATAGAAACTCAGGTGGGTGAACTGTGGCAGTATAGTGACTCAGGTGGGTGAACTGTGGCAGTATAGTGACTCAGGTGGGTGAACTGTGGCAGTATAGTGACTCAGGTGGGTGAACTGTGGCAGTATAGTGACTCAGGTGGGTGAACTGTGGCAGTATAGAGACTCAGGTGGGTGAACTGTGGCAGTATAGAGACTCAGGTGGGTGAACTTTGGCAGTATAGTGACTCAGGTGGGTGAACTTTGGCAGTATAGTGACTCAGGTGGGTGAACTGTGGCAGTATAGTGACTCGGGTGGGGGAACTGTGGCAGTATAGTGACTCGGGTGGGGGAACTGTGGCAGTATAGTGACTCGGGTGGGTGAACTGTGGCAGTATAGTAACTCGGGTGGGGGAACTGTGGCAGTATAGTATTGAATAAAGTCGGGGTACTCCAAATATTGTTCCTCTAATTGCTGTTCTTGATTCAGGAAAATCAGTGTCTCATTAAGACCTGACAAACCAGGTAACTTCTCTAGCCAATCAATACAACGATATATCAACTCGTGCCTTGTTTTTACTCAAAATATTTATCAGTGAAATGTCATTCTGGAGTAAAAACATGGCATGAGATGATTACGTAGAAACAGGTTGAGACTGACTGAGAAGAAAAAGGTGCTTTTACTTCAGCTTACTCCACACATAGTTGAGTTAAAGTTCCTTGTTGTTTCCTCTCCCAGGTTTCTCTTGTTGTGGCCCTGCTGCCCACCCTGTCAGAGGAGGAGGAGTCTCTGTCCTGCTCCTTTGGAACCCTCGCCCCTCAACCAGCTGTCGTTACGGGAACCACCATAACCTGTCAATCACCCCAGCCTGAGCTCCTCCCACCCAGCCCACCAGGAAGTGGTAAGCGGCCATTTTATTTAAAGTTTTATATAAAAATATATCTGTAAATATTTTATTTTTATATATTTGATTATTTTTCCAGGTTAGCCTTGTTGAGATACAATACCATGACAGACTTTAGTCCAAGACAGGCAGGTTATCACATGACTTTTCAGTCACGGCCAGGTGCCACACTTAGACCCCCGGCCTATTGACGGCAAATACATACAGTGCCTTGCGAAAGTATTCGGCCCCCTTGAACTTTGCGACCTTTTGCCACATTTCAGGCTTCAAACATAAAGATATAAAACTGTATTTTCTTGTGAAGAATCAACAACAAGTGGGACACAATCATGAAGTGGAACGACATTTATTGGATATTTCAAACTTTTTTAACAAATCAAAAACTGAAAAATTGGGCGTGCAAAATTATTCAGCCCCCTTAAGTTAATACTTTGTAGCGCCACCTTTTGCTGCGATTACAGCTGTAAGTCGCTTGGGGTATGTCTCTATCAGTTTTGCACATCGAGAGACTGAAATTTTTTCCCATTCCTCCTTGCAAAACAGCTCGAGCTCAGTGAGGTTGGATGGAGAGCATTTGTGAACAGCAGTTTTCAGTTCTTTCCACAGATTCTCGATTGGATTCAGGTCTGGACTTTGACTTGGCCATTCTAACACCTGGATATGTTTATTTTTGAACCATTCCATTGTAGATGTTGCTTTATGTTTTGGATCATTGTCTTGTTGGAAGACAAATCTCCGTCCCAGTCTCAGGTCTTTTGCAGACTCCATCAGGTTTTCTTCCAGAATGGTCCTGTATTTGGCTCCATCCATCTTCCCATCAATTTTAACCATCTTCCCTGTCCCTGCTGAAGAAAAGCAGGACCAAACCATGATGCTGCCACCACCATGTTTGACAGTGGGGATGGTGTGTTCAGCTGTGTTGCTTTTACGCCAAACATAACGTTTTGCATTGTTGCCAAAAAGTTCAATTTTGGTTTCATCTGACCAGAGCACCTTCTTCCACATGTTTGGTGTGTCTCCCAGGTGGCTTGTGGCAAACTTTAAACAACACTTTTTATGGATATCTTTAAGAAATGGCTTTCTTCTTGCCACTCTTCCATAAAGGCCAGATTTGTGCAATATACGACTGATTGTTGTCCTATGGACAGAGTCTCCCACCTCAGCTGTAGATCTCTGCAGTTCATCCAGAGTGATCATGGGCCTCTTGGCTGCATCTCTGATCAGTCTTCTCCTTGTATGAGCTGAAGGTTTAGAGGGACGGCCAGGTCTTGGGAGATTTGCAGTGGTCTGATACTCCTTGCATTTCAATATTATCGCTTGCACAGTGCTCCTTGGGATGTTTAAAGCTTGGGAAATCTTTTTGTATCCAAATCCGGCTTTAAAGTTCTTCACAACAGTATCTCGGACCTGCCTGGTGTGTTCCTTGTTCTTCATGATGCTCTCTGCGCTTTTAACGGACCTCTGAGACTATCACAGTGCAGGTGCATTTACACGGAGACTTGATTACACACAGGTGGATTGTATTTATCATCATTAGTCATTTAGGTCAACATTGAATCATTCAGAGATCCTCACTGAACTTCTGGAGAGAGTTTGCTGCACTGAAAGTAAAGGGGCTGAATAATTTTGCACTCCCAATTTTTCAGTTTTTGATTTGTTAAAAAAGTTTGAAAAATCCAATAAAATGTCGTTCCACTTCATTATTGTGTCCCACTTGTTGTTGATTCTTCACAAAAAAATACAGTTTTATATCTTTATGTTTGAAGCCTGAAATGTGGCAAAAGGTCGCAAAGTTCAAGGGGGCCGAATACTTTCGCAAGGCACTGTATTGTTCTAGGTATAGATACGCTACATGACCAAAAGTATGTGGACAGCTGCTCGTCGAACTTCTCATTCCAAAATCATGGGTATTAATATGGACTTTGTCCCCCTTTTGCTGCTATAACAGCCTCCACTCTTCTGGGAAGGATTCCACTCTTCTGGGAAGGCTTTCCACTAGATGTTGGAACATTGCTGCTATAGCAGCCTCCACTCTTCTGGGAAGGATTTCCACTAGATGTTGGAACATTGCTGCTATAGCAGCCTCCACTCTTCTGGGAAGGCTTTCCACTAGATGTTGGAACATTGCTGCTATAACAGCCTCCACTCTTCTGGGATGGCCTTTCCACTAGATGTTGGAACATTGCTGTAGGGACTTGCTTCCCATTCAGACAGAAGAGCATTAGTGAGGTCGGGCACTGATGTTGGGCAATTAGGCCTGGCTTGCCGTTCTGCGTTCCAATTCATCCCAAAGGTGTTCCATGGGGTTGAGGTCAGTGCTCTGTGCAGGCCAGTCAAGTTATTCCACACTGATATCAAAACCAGTTCTGTATGGACCTCGCTTTGTGCACGGGAGCATTATCATGCTGAAACAGGAAAGGGCCTTCCCCAAACTGTTGCTACAGAGTTGGAAGGACAGAATCTTGTAGAATGTCATTGTATGCTGTAGCGTTTAAGCTTTCCCTTCACTGGAACTAAGGGGCCCGAACCATGAAAAACAGCCCCAGACTATTATTCCTCCTCCTCCACCAAACTTTACAGTTGGCACTATGCATTGGGGCAGGTAGCGTTCTTATGGCATCCGCCTTATCCCACATTTGTCCATCGGACTGCCAGATGGTGAAGCGTGATTCATCACTCCAGAGAACGCGTTTCCCCTGCTCCAGAGAACAGGTTTCCCCTGCTCCAGAGAACGCGTTTCCACTGCTCCAGAGAACGCGTTTCCACTGCTCCAGAGAACAGGTTTCCACTGCTCCAGAGAACGTGTTTCCACTGCTCCAGAGAACACGTTTCCACTGCTCCAGAGAACGCGTTTCCACTGCTCCAGAGAACGTGTTTCCACTGCTCCAGAGAACACGTTTCCACTGCTCCAGAGAACGCGTTTCCACTGCTCCAGAGAACGCGTTTCCACTGCTCCAGAGAACACGTTTCCACTGCTCCAGAGAACACGTTTCCACTGCTCCAGAGAACGCGTTTCCACTGCTCCAGAGAACGCGTTTCCACTGCTCCAGAGAACACGTTTCCACTGCTCCAGAGAACACGTTTCCACTGCTCCAGAGAACACGTTTCCACTGCTCCAGAGAACACGTTTCCACTGCTCCAGAGAACACGTTTCCACTGCTCCAGAGAACGCGTTTCCCCTGCTCCAGAGAACGCGTTTCCACTGCTCCAGAGAACAGGTTTCCACTGCTCCAGAGAACAGGTTTCCCCTGCTCCAGAGAACGCGTTTCCCCTGCTCCAGAGAACGCGTTTCCACTGCTCCAGAGAACACGTTTCCACTGCCCCAGAGAACACGTTTCCACTGCTCCAGAGAACGCGTTTCCCCTGCTCCAGAAAACGCGTTTCCACTGCTCCAGAGAACGCGTTTCCCCTGCTCCAGAGAACACGTCTCCCCTGCTCCAGAGAACGTGTCACTGGAACTAAACAGTGAACAGTACAAACACTGCAGTTAAAGATGTTGAAATAATGACACAAAGAATAAATACGAAATGTAGAACATTAGCGAGTAAAAAAGAACATGTCGATGTGCACGTAGCTCGTAGCTACGAGGTCATCCGTGATAGTTTGCAAACCCGTGCCGCATCCGTCGAGCGTCAGAGCCGACGTAGTAGGATTTGATCTTAGTCTTGTGTTGACGCTCTGCCTGTTTTGATGGTTCGTCGGAGGTCGTAGCGTGATTTATAATTAGTGTCCTGCTCCTTAAAAGCGGCAGCAGTCTTTATGCTTTATGCTGCGGATGTTGCCTGTAATCCATGGCCTCTGGTTGGGGTATGTACGTACGTACGGTCACTGTGGGAACGACGTCAACTGACATATTAACGAAGCCAGTGATTGATGTGGTGTACTTGGATGAATCGCGGAAACATATTCCAGTCTGTGTGAAACAGTCCTGTAGCTTAGCAACCGCTTCCTCGGACCACTTCTGTATGAAGCGCGTCACTGGTACTTCCTGTTTGACTTTTTGCATGTAAGCAGGTAGCAAGAAGATAGAGTTATGGTCTGATTGGCCAAATGGAGGTTAAATTTAAAGGCAATGCTACCAGGATACTATTTGAGCGTATGTAAACTTCTGACCCACTGGGAGTGTGATGAAAGAAATAAAAGCTGAAATAAATTACTCTCTCTACTATTATTCTGACATTTCACATTCTTAAAATAAAGTGGTGATCCTAACTGACCTAAGACAGGGAATTTTTACTAGGATTACATGTCAGAAATTGTGAAAAACTGAGTTTAAATGTATTTGGCTAAGGTGTATGTAAACTTCCGACTTCAACTGTGTGTGTATGTATATGTGTGTATGTATGTATATACAGTGGGGCAAAAAATATTTAGTCAGCCACCAATTGTGCAAGTTCTCCACTTAAAAATATGAGAGAGGCCTGTAATTTTCATCATAGCTACACTTCAACTATGACAGACAAAATGAGAAAAAAAATCCAGAAAATCACATTGTAGGATTTTTAATGAATTTATTTGCAAATTATGGTGGAAAATAAATATTTGGTCACCTACAAACAAGCAAGATTTCTGGCTCTCACAGACCTGTAACTTCTTCTTGAAGAGGCTCTTCTGTCCTCCACTCGTTACCTGTATTAATGGCACCTGTTTGATCTTGTTATCAGTATAAAAGACACCTGTCCACAACCACAAACAGTCACACTCCACTATGGCCAAGACCAAAGAGCTGTCAAAGGACACCAGAAGAAGTTACGTATTTTTTCTCATTTTGTCTATCATAGTTGATGAAAATGACAGGCCTCTCTCATCTTTTTAAGTGGGAGAACTTGCACAGTTGGTGGCTGACTAAATACTTTTCTGCCCCACTGTATGTGTGTGTGTATGTATATATATAAATGTGTGTATATATATGTGTGTGTAGCAGAAGCTTGAAGCAGGTTATGTTGACTATAGTGAGGGCTGTGTCACAATTGCTAGGTTGACCAAAATTAATTGAGTGAAACTGTTAAAAGACAATCGCCCACAGCATATTGAATATATTATGCCATTGTGTGTTGATGCTAATGCTAACATTATTGTTTCATTTCATTCATCACCTATATATTTAAATATTTCCAATAGCAACAACATCGATGTAATCTTTTGGTTCAACCATAATGCATAATAAGCATCATCAACAGTCAACAGTCAATATTCAGACCACTAGGGGTCAATGTTTTTAGGAAGGATATCCAGTAAGCCTCCCTTTGTAGTAGAAGGATCTTGATGTTACCTCCTCTCCTTGGTGGAGCAACAAGCTCAACGCCTGTGTATTTGAGGAAGGAGGAGATGGGATGGTTAGCTTCAACAAAGTGAGCTGCTACTGGACAGTCAATGTTCTCACACCTGATTGAGCTGCATTTTCAGCTATGCGTTGTTTTAGTTGTCTTTTCGTTTGTCCTACGTGTGTGTGTTCTACTTTTTCCACATGAACAGGTGATGAGATAGATTCTTTCCAGGTCTTGCATGAGGTGTGCCTCTAACAGGGATCTTTCGACCTGTATGTGGGTGTCTGAAGAAGGATGTTTTTATAGAGCTATTACACTGTGCGCATGAGACACGTTTGTAGTTCACCATTTGGGATAGGGAGTCAAGTGTCTTGAGTGGTTTCAGGGGGCAGATCTCACCAAGGTATCTCCAATATTGCGACCGTGCTAACAAGACCACCAGTCGGAAGGCTCCTTGAAGAGGCAATTTCTTTGACTGATTACAGAATATACCATTTATTTTTCAGGATCATTTGGTGCAGAACTCTTTGGTTTAGTTTTTAGATGGGTTTTTCTCACCTCATCATGTTTTCATCATTGCAGCATTGAGTTATGTCCTTGAAGTCTATTTTTCGTAACATTGCCGTCAAAATCTGGACTGGTGTCCACAGATTTGCATAACTGCCTGTATGCTAGACCATTCTTACTTAAGAAAGTTAAGATCAGCGTAAAGAAAAAAAAAACAACACAAAATTAGCAGACTAGGTCAGAAAGCAACGGCAGCTGTCCACTGCAGAGCCATCTTTCATCCCAAACGGCTAATCACATTCATCATATGATCATTTATTTTCTCAATACAGAAATCATTGAATTTCAGGCATAGGGTAAAGTGCTTCTTTGTTGATGTCACTGTGAGATCAGTTTCTGAGCCTGACTACACTGATGAGGGAGGTACACGCCCCTCTGATGCGGGAGGTACACGCCCCTCTGATGCGGGAGGTACACGCCCCTCTGATGAGGGAGGTACACGCCCCTCTGATGAGGGAGGTACACGCCCCTCTGATGAGGGAGGTACACGCCCCTCTGATGCAGGAGGTACACGCCCCTCTGATGCAGGAGGTACACGCCCCTCTGATGCGGGAGGTACACGCCCCTCTGATGCGGGAGGTACACGCCCCTCTGATGCGGGAGGTACACGCCCCTCTAATGCGGGAGGTACACGCCCCACTGATGCGGGAGGTACACGCCCCACTGATGCGGGAGGTACACGCCCCTCTGATGCGGGAGGTACACGCCCCTCTGATGCGGGAGGTACACGCCCCTCTGATGCGGGAGGTACACGCCCCTCTGATGCGGGAGGTACACGCCTCTCTGTGAACAGTAGCCCTATTATAAAGAGAACTGGGATTGTTATTCATTCTTTAACGTTATTTTTTTCTGTCCAGCATCAAAACAAGTCGGATGTGTGATACAGTGCCTTCGGAAGGGAATTCAGACCCCTTGACTTTTTCCACGTTTTGTTAGGTTACAGCCTTATTCTAAAATGGATTAAACAGTTTTGTTTTCCTCATTAATCTATACACATTACCCCATAATAGCAAAGCAAAAACACGTTTTAGACATTTTTGCCAAGGTATTTTAAAAATAATTCAGAGACTTGTCCCAAAGCCACTCCTGCTTTGTCTTGGCTGTGTGCTTGGGGTCGTTGTCCTATTGGAAGGGGAACCTTCGCCTCAGTCTAAGGTCCTGAGCACTCTGGAGAAGGTTTTCATCAAGGAACTCTCTGTTCTTTACTTCGTTCATCTTTCCCTCGATCCTGACTAGTCTCTCAGTCCCTGCTACTGAAAAACATCCCCACAGCATGATGCTGCCACTACCATGCTTCACCGTAGGGATGCTGCCACCACCATGCTTCACCGTAGTGATTCTGCCACCACCATGCTTCACCGTAGTGATGCTGCCACCACCATGCTTCACCGTAGTGATGCTGCCACCACCATGCTTCACCGTAGTGATGCTGCCACCACCATGCTTCACTGTAGGGATGATACCAGGTTTCTTCCAGACGTGACACTTAGCATTCAGGCCAAAGAGTTCAATATTGGTTTCATCAGAACAGAGAATCTTGTTTCTCATGGTCTGAGGGTCCTTTAGGTGCCCTTTGGCAAACTCCAAGTAGGTTGTCATGTGCCTTTTACTGAGGAGCGGCTTCCATCTGACCACTCTACCATAAAGGCCTGATTGGTGAAGAGCTGCAGAGATGGTTGTCCTTCTGGAAGGTTCTCCCATCTCCACAGAGGAAGTCTAGATCTCTGCCAGAGTGAACATTGGGTTCACAATGGGTTCTTGGTCACCCCGATTGTTCAGTTTGGCCGAGCGGCCAGCTCTAGGAACCTAGAGTCTTGGTGGTTCCAAACTTCATTTAAGAATGATGGAGGTCACTGTGTGGTTGGGGACCTTCAATGCTGCAGAAATGTTTTGGTACCCTTCCCCAGATCTCAGCCTCGACACAATCCTGTCTCGGAGCTCTATGGACAATTCCTTCAACCTCATGGCTTGGTTTTTGCTCTGACATGCACTGTCAACTGTAGGACCTTATATAGACAGGTGTGTGCCTTTCCAAATCATGTCCAATCAATTGAATTTAACACAGGTGAACCCCAATCAAGTTGTAGAAACATCTCAAGGATGATCAATGGAAACAGGAAACTCCTGAACGCAATTTCAAGTCTCACAGTGAAGGGTCTGAGTACTTATGTAAATACGTTTATTTTTGCTCACTTTTCTAAATACCTATTTTCATTTTGTCATTATGGGGTATTGTGTGTAGATTGCATTCAATCCATTTTTAGAATAAGGCTGTAACGTAACAAAGTGGAAAAAGTTTCTGAATGTTAACGTGTCTCCTGTCCCTGTAGACCACGTGTCCCTGTTCTGAATGTTAACGTGTCTCCTGTCCCTGTAGACCACGTGTCCCTGTTCTGAATGTTAACGTGTCTCCTGTCCCTGTAGACCACGTGTCCCTGTTCTGAATGTTAACGTGTCTCCTGTCCCTGTAGACCACGTGTCCCTGTTCTGAATGTTAACGTGTCTCCTGTCCCTGTAGACCACGTGTCCCTGTTCTGAATGTTAACGTGTCTCCTGTCCCTGTAGACCACGTGTCCCTGTTCTGAATGTTAACGTGTCTCCTGTCCCTGTAGACCACGTGTCCCTGTTCTGAATGTTAACGTGTATCCTGTCCCTGTAGACCACGTGTCCCTACGTGTGTCTGTGATGTTCAGAGACGTGACCATCTCTAGCAGTGACATCATCTTCTACGACTGTCGAGCTGTGGGGCGACTCAACACCACCTCCCCGTAAGAGATACACACACACACACACACATACACACCGTACACACACACACCGTACACATACACACACACCGTACACACACGTGTTTTCAACGTGTTGTTGTTGATATAGGGTCAATGTGTTTTGTTGTTGTTGATATAGGGTCAACGTGTGTTGTTGTTGATATAGGGTCAATGTGTTTTGTTGTTGTTGATATAGGGTCAATGTGTTCTGTTGTTGTTGATATAGGGTCAATGTGTTTTGTTGTTGTTGATATAGGGCCAACGTGTGTTGTTGTTGTTGATATAGGGTCAACGTGTGTTGTTGTTGATATAGGGTCAATGTGTTCTGTTGTTGTTGATATAGGGTCAATGTGTGTTGTTGTTGTTGATATAGGGCCAACGTGTGTTGTTGTTGATATAGGGTCAATGTGTGTTGTTGTTGATATAGGGTCAATGTGTGTTGTTGTTGATATAGGGTCAATGTGTTTTGTTGTTGATATAGGGTCAATGTGTTTTGTTGTTGTTGATATAGGGCCAACGTGTGTTGTTGTTGTTGATATAGGGTCAATATGTGTTGTTGTTGATATAGGGTCAATGTGTGTTGTTGTTGTTGATATAGGGTCAATGTGTTCTGTTGTTGTTGATATAGGGTCAATATGTGTTGTTGTTGATATAGGGTCAATGTGTGTTGTTGTTGTTGATATAGGGTCAATGTGTTTTGTTGTTGTTGATATAGGGTCAATGTGTTCTGTTGTTGATATAGGGTCAACGTGTGTTGTTGTTGATATAGGGCCAACGTGTGTTGTTGTTGTTGATATAGGGTCAATGTGTTTTGTTGTTGTTGATATAGGGCCAACGTGTGTTGTTGTTGTTTATATAGGGTCAATGTGTTCTGTTGTTGTTGATATAGGGTCAATGTGTTCTGTTGTTGTTGATAAAGGGTCAATGTGTTTTGTTGTTGTTGATATAGGGTCAATATGTGTTGTTGTTGATATAGGGTCAACGTGTTCTGTTGTTGATATAGGGTCAATGTGTGTTGTTGTTAATATAGGGTCAACGTGTGTTGTTGTTGATATAGGGTCAACGTGTTCTGTTGTTGATATAGGGCCAACGTGTGTTGTTGTTGTTGATATAGGGTCAATGTGTTTTGTTGTTGTTGATATAGGGTCAACGTGTGTTGTTGATATAGGGTCAACGTGTTCTGTTGTTGATATAGGGTCAACGTGTGTTGTTGTTGATATAGGGTCTATGTGTTTTGTTGTTGTTGATATAGGGTCTATGTGTTTCTCATGTCAGCAATCACCTTTTCAAGATGTATAACTTTTTTTAAATACAGAAATACTGGCGGTATATTGCGTTTTGCATGATATGTTAGACCCATACAGTATCTAAATCCATATGTTAGACCCATACAGTATCTAAATCCGTATATTAGACCTCATACAGTGTCTAAATCTGTATATTAGACCCCATACACTATCTAAATCTGTATATTAGACCCCATACAGTATATACATCTGTATATTAGACCCCATACAGTACCTAAATCTGTATATTAGACCCCATACAGTACCTAAATCCATATGTCTCTCTGTGTTTAGGTGTATGGCTTGTGTGGGCAGTGTGTGGCCATGCAACTGGTGTGTCCTGGGTGGGCTGTGTACCCACAACAACAGCAGCTGTCCCAGGCAGCACACCATACACAACTCACTGGTAAGACAACCCAGACCCTATCTACCAGGCCTTAGTAACAACCCAGACCCTATCTACCAGGCCTTAGTAACAACTCTGTGGTTAAGACAACCCCAGACCCTATCCACCAGGCCTTAGTAACAACCCAGACCCTATCTACCAGGCCTTAGTAACAACTCTGTGGTAAGATAACCCCAGACCCTATCTACCATGCCTTAGTAACAACTCTGTGGTTAAGACATCCCCAGACCCTATCTACCAGGCCTTAGTAACAACCCCAGACCCTATCCACCAGGCCTTAGTATCAACCCCAGACCCTATCCACCAGGCCTTAGTAACAACTCTGTGGTAAGATAACCCCAGACCCTATCTACCAGGCCTTAGTAACAACTCTGTGGTTAAGACATCTCCAGACCCTATCTACCAGGCCTTAGTAACAACCCCAGACCCTATCCACCAGGCCTTAGTAACAACCCCAGACCCTATCCACCAGGCCTTAGTAACAACTATGTGGTTAAGACAACCCCAGACCCTATCTACCAGGCCTTAGTAACAACTCTGTGGGTAAGACAACCCCAGACCCTATCTACCAGGCCTTAGTAACAACTCTGTGGGTAAGACAACCCCAGACCCTAGTAACAACCCCAGACCCTGTCTACCAGGCCTTAGTAACAACTCTGTGGGTAAGACAACCCCAGACCCTAGTAACAACCCCAGACCCTGTCTACCAGGCCTTAGTAACAACTCTGTGGGTAAGACAACCCCAGACCCTAGTAACAACCCCAGACCCTGTCTACCAGGCCTTAGTAACAACTCTGTGGGTAAGACAACCCCAGACCCTAGTAACAACCCCAGACCCTGTCTACCAGGCCTTAGTAACACCTATGTGGTTAAGACAACCCCAGACCCTGTCTACCAGGCCTTAGTAACAACCCCAGACCCTGTCTACCAGGCCTTAGTAACACCCCAGACCCTGTCTACCAGACCCTAGTAACAACCCCAGACCCTGTCTACCAGGCCTTAGTAACAACCCCAGACCCTGTCTACCAGGCCTTAGTAACAACTCTGTGGGTAAGACAACCCCAGACCCTAGTAACAACCCCAGACCCTGTCTACCAGGCCTTAGTAACAACCCCAGACCCTGTCTACCAGGCCTTAGTAACAACCCCAGACCCTGTCTACCAGGCCTTAGTAACAACCCCAGACCCTGTCTACCAGGCCTTAGTAACAACCCCAGACCCTGTCTACCAGGCCTTAGTAACAACCCCAGACCCTGTCTACCAGGCCTTAGTAACATCTCTGTCCTCTCTGCACTTTGACTGAACATTGATTGTTGTTTTCTACACACAGCCTCTCCTTCTCTCCATTTTGTGCCGTTCCGTTCCAATCTAATATCCCCCCTGCCACCACTAGGAGCAGCAGTTGGAGCCGCGGGGTGCAGACTCGTGTCCCTTTGTGTGGGCTCTACAGAGTTCTCCTCTGGTCCCCATGGGCTTCCTGTCCCCTCTGACCCTACTGGGCAGGAACCTGGACGTGTTTCAGGTATGTTTTTACTATACATGTGGACAAAGATAACGCCACATTCAGGGTTTATAAGTACGTGATCAATCAATAAATATTTTCATGAAACATTTAGAATAATCTGTACTGTTACTAAAACAGTTAGAATAATCTGTATTGTCTGGTTAATCTAGGGGGGTTACTAAAACATTTAGAATAATCTGTACTGTCTGGTTAATCTAGGGGGGGGGGGGTTACTAAAACATTTAGAATAATCTGTACTGTTTGGTTAATCTAGGGGGGTTTACTGAAACATTTAGAATAATCTGTACTGTCTGGTTAATCTAGGGGGGGGGGGGGGTTACTAAAACATTTAGAATAATCTGTACTGTCTGGTTAATCTAGGGGGGTTACTAAAACATTTAGAATAATCTGTACTGTCTGGTTAATCTAGGGGGGGGGGTTACTAAAACATTTAGAATAATCTGTACTGTCTGGTTAATCTAGGGGGGGGGGGGGGTTACTAAAACATTTAGAATAATCTGTACTGTCTGGTTAATCTAGGGGGGTTACTAAAACATTTAGAATAATCTGTACTGTCTGGTTAATCTAGGGGGTTACTGAAACATTTAGAATAATCTGTACTGTCTGGTTAATCTAGGGGGTTACTAAAACATTTAGAATAATCTGTACTGTCTGGTTAATCTAGGGGGGTTACTAAAACATTTAGAATAATCTGTACTGTCTGGTTAATCTAGGGGAGTTTCTAAAACATTTAGAATAATCTGTACTGTCTGGTTAATCTAGGAGGGGGGGGGGTTACTAAAACATTTAGAATAATCTGTACCGTCTGGTTAATCTAGGGGGGGTTACTAAAACATTTAGAATAATCTGCCCTGTCTGGTTAATCTAGGGGGGTTTACTGAAACATTTAGAATAATCTGCCCTGTCTGGTTAATCGAGGGGGGTTTACTGAAACATTTATAATAATCTGTACTGTCTGGTTAATCTAGGGGGGGGTTACTAAAACATTTAGAATAATCTGTACTGTCTGGTTAATCTAGGGGGTTTACTGAAACAATTAGAGTAATCTGTACTGTCTGGTTAATCTAGGGGGGTTACTGAAACATTTAGAATAATCTGTACTGTCTGGTTAATCTAGGGGAGTTTACTGAAACATTTAGAATAATCTGTACTGTCTGGTTAATCTAGGGGTACTGAAACATTTAGAATAATCTGTACTGTCTGGTTAATCTAGGGGGGGGGGGTTACTAAAACATTTAGAATAATCTGTACTGTCTGGTTAATCTAGGGGGTTACTAAAACATTTAGAATAATCTGTACTGTCTGGTGTATCTGAGACAGAGACAGGTGTGTTGTCATCTTCAGGGTGAGGAACAGTATACCTGTGTGGTGGTCGTTGTGGGGGAGGAGCTTAAACTGAACGCCATTCTGAAGAAAGACCCAGAAACCAAGGTCACCACCTTTACATGCTCTGTCCACCAGGTATTTAAACACAAACCCTGACACACACACACACACACACACACATTTAAACACAAACCCTGACACCCACAGACACACACACACACACACACACACACACACACACACACACACACACATTTAAACACAAACCCTGACACCCACACACACACACACACACACACACACACACACACATTTAAACACAAACCCTGACACACACACACACACACACTTAACTTCTTAGTGATCCCTTCGCTCGCCAATCCTGTTAACGGGATTGATTTGACAGCACCCAGTGAAATTGCAGCGCTCCAAATTCAAAAACAGAAATACTCATAATAATAATAATTAAAAAATCATACAAGTGTTAAACACCTGTTTAAAGATGAACTTCCAGCCACAGTGTCAGGTTTCAAAAAGGCTTTATGGCGAAAGCAAACCATACTATAATCTGAGGACCCCATCAAACAAACACATGACAACTATATTTCAACCCGCCAGGCGCGACACTCAGAAATAACGTGCCTTTCCTTTGAAGATCTTCTGTTGGCACTCCAATATGTCCCATAAACATCACAAATGGTCATTTTGTTCGATAAATTCTGTTGTTATATATCCAAAATGTCCATTTATTTGGCGCGTATGATTCAGAAAATACACCGGTTCCAACTCGCCCAACATGACTACACATTATCTAATAAATTACCGGTAAACTTTGTCCAAACATTTCAAACAACTTTCCTAATCCAACTTTAGGTGTTTTTACACGTAAATAATCTATACAATTTGAGACGGAATAAACTGTGTTTAATACTGGACGAAAATAAAGTGGAGCGTGCTTTCAGGTCGTGCACCCCAACAGTACACTAGACTTGACACTCAGACTGAACAGCCCTGCTTCTTCATTTCTCAAAGGAAAAACATCAACCAATTTCTAAAGACTGTTGACATCTAGTGGAAGCCATAGGAACTGCAAGCAAGTGCCTTAGAAATGTAGATCCTCATAGAAACCCATTAAAAAGAGAGTGACCTTAAAAAAAAAAAAATCCTGGATGGTTTGTCCTCGGGGTTTCACCTGCCAAATAAGTTCTGTTATACTCACAGACATGGTTTTAGAAACTTCGGAGTGTTTTCTATCCAAGTCTACCAATCATATGCATATCCTTGCTTCTGGGCCTGAGTAGCAGGCAGTTTACTTTGGGCACGTTTTTCATCCGGACATGAAAATACTGCCCCCCCTAGCCTTAAGAAGTTTTTAAACACAAAACTATGACACAAAACTATGAAATAACACATATGGAATCATGTAGTGAACAAATCAAAATGTATTTTATATTTGAAATTCTTCAAATAGCCACCCTTTGCCTCGATGCACACTCTTGGCATTCTCTCAACCAGCTTAATGTAGTAGTCACCTGGAATGCATTTCAATTAACAGGTGTGCCTTGTTAAAAGTACATTTGTGGAATTTCTTTCCTCCTTATTGCATTTGAGCCAATCAGTTGTGTTGTGACAAGGTAGGGGTGGTATACAGAAGAGAGCCCTATTTGGTAAAAGACCAAGTCCATATTATGGCAAGAACAGCTCAAATAAGCAAAGAGAAATGACAGTCCATCATTACTTTAAGACGTGAAGGTCAGTCAATACAGAACATTTCAAGAACTGTGACAGTTTCTTCAAGTGCAGTCGCAAAAACCATCAAGCGCTATGATGAAACTGGCTCTCATGAGGACCACCACAGGAAAGGGAGACCCAGAGTTACCTCGGCTGCAGAGGATAAGTTCATTAGAGTTACCAGCCTCAGAAATTGCAGCCCAAATAAATGCTTTACAGAGTTCAAGTAACAGATATATCTCAACTGTTCAGAGCAGACTGTGTGAATCAGGCCTTCATGGTCAAATTGCTGCAAAGAAACCACTACTAAATGACACCAATAATAAGAAGAGACTTGCTTGGGCCAAGAAACACGAGCAATGGACATTAGACTGGTGGAAATGTGTCCTGATGAGTACAAATTAGAGATGTTTTGATGGTGTGGGGGTGCTTTACTAGTGACACTGTCTGTGATTTATTTAGGATTCAAGGCACACTTAACGAGCATGGCTACAACAGCATTCTGCAGCGATACACCATCCCATCTGGTTTGCGCTTTGTGGGACTGTCATTTGTTTTTCAACAGGACAATGACCCAACACACCTCCAGAAATACAGAAAAACTGTTGCATGAGTAGCTGTTCTAAAACGTTTGACTTGTAGTGTATATTTAAACACTAACAAACATACATATATTTAAACATAATCCCTTACATATACTTTTAATAATCTGAGCATTCCACAACAGTACAAATATAGTATGACTAACAATAATAACCTCTCTGCCCTCTCCTCCCTGTCCTCCCCTCTCTGCCCTCCCCTCTCTGCCGGCCCCTCTCTGCCGGCCCCTCTCTGCCCTCCCCTCTCTGCCCTCCCCTCTCTGCCCTCCCCTCTCTGCCGGCCCCTCTCTGCCCTCCCCTCTCTGCCCTCCCCTCTCTGCCCTCCCCTCTCTGCCGGCCCCTCTCTGCCCTCCCCTCTCTGCCCTCCCCTCTCTGCCCTCCCCTCTCTGCCCTCCCCTCTCTCTGCCCTCCCCTCTCTGCCCTCCCCTCTCTGCCCTCCCCTCTCTGCCCTCCCCTCTCTGCCCTCCCCTCTCTGCCCTCCCCTCTCTGCCCTCCCCTCTCTGCCCTCCCCTCTCAGTTCCAGTACCCTTTAAAACATTTGGAGTACTCTGCTCCCGTCTATCTGCGAAGAGGTTTCCATCGCATCGACTCTGCTCCCGACCTCAGACGTGAGACGTCTCTGTTGAATTCTATACTGTGTTCCATTCACTGCTATCACTCGAGAATGAAGAAAATGTATATTTCTCAACTCTTGGAGTACAATTTCAAGTGGAATTAAAAGATACTTTGACATTGGATGTACCCGCTGTGTTGTGTTGTCCCACAGTGCAGCTGTATGACTGTTCAGTGGGCCAGTCTGACTGTAGTCAGTGCAGAGCGGTGTCTTCAGGGTACGGCTGTGTCTGGTGTGGTGGAGAGACACCAGGCTGTGTCTACAATCTCTCCTGTATCAGCTCACCTGGGCCCGCTGACACCTGTCCCGCGCCTCAGATCACACTGGTACACACACACACACATCGCTCTGAACATCACTGTCCTGTACCTGGGTATGTAAAGGGTCTCGGAGAAGAAGCGTTGTTCTGGAATCAGGTTCATTAGGATCTGAGATGCTTTGTGAATATATATATTCTAATGGAGACTTTAGTGACAAACAACATTGAGACTAAAGTGTGTTCAACTCCTATACCATGTTGTTTTTGGATTTTAGTAAAGACCTTTTCCTGTTCTGTCCTCTCCTGTTCTGTCCTCTCCTGTTCTGTCCTCTCCTGTTCTGTCCTCTCCTGTTCTGTCCTCTCTTGTCCTCTCCTGTTCTGTCCTCTCCTGTTCTGTCCTCTCCTGTCCTCTCTCCTCCTGTTCTGTCCTCTCCTGTCCTCTCTCCTCCTGTTCTGTCCTCTCCTGTTTTGTCCTCTCTGTTCTGTCCTCTCTCCTCCTGTTCTGTCCTCTCTTGTCCTCTCCTGTTCTGTCCTCTCCTGTTCTGTCCTCTCCTGTCCTCTCTTCTCCTGTTCTGTCCTCTCCTGTTCTGTCCTCTCCTGTTCTGTCCTCTCCTGTTCTGTCCTCTCTGTTCTGTCCTCTCTTGTCCTCTCTTGTCCTCTCCTGTCCTCTCCCGTTTTGTCCTGTCCTGTTCTGTCCTGTTTTGTCCTGTCCTGTTCTGTCCCGTTTTGTCCTGTCCTGTTCTGTCCTGTTTTGTCCTGTCCTGTTCTGTCCCGTTTTGTCCTGTCCTGTCCTGTTCTGTCCCTGTCAGATCCAGCCAGTGAGTGGTCCGGTGGAGGGAGGTGTTCTGATCACCATCCGTGGGTCCAACCTGGGGATGCAGTACCAGGACATCCAGGGAGGAGTGACTGTAGCTGGGGTCAGCTGCCTGCCTCAGTCCCATGGATACCTCATCTCTACCAGGTAACACTATGTGTGTCTGTGTGTCTGTCTGTCTGTCAAGCTGAGGTCCCCATTTAGCTGTCCTTCCTGACGTCGTCACTTTTCACATAAACGATCAATTGAACGTTAAAAACCATAGTGTCAGAAGACTTTTAAAGCCTCAAAGGATCCAACTTTCAAAACAAGTCCTTTTTGGCTAGCCACAACAGTCGACTAGCTAGCTAGACACAACAGTCGACTAGCTAGCTAGCCACAACAGTCGACTAGCTAGCTAGACACAACAGTCGACTAGCTAGCTAGCCACAACAGTCGACTAGCTAGCTAGCCACAACAGTCGACTAGCTGGCTAGCCACAACAGTCGACTAGCTAGCTAGACACAACAGTCGACTAACTAGCTAGCCACAACAGTCGACTAGCTAGCTAGCCACAACAGTCGACTAGCTAGCTAGCCACAACAGTCGACTAGCTAGCTAGCCACAACAGTCGACTAGCTGGCTAGCCACAACAGTCGACTAGCTGGCTAGCCACAACAGTCGACTAGCTGGCTAGCCACAACAGTCGACTAGCTGGCTAGCCACAACAGTCAACTAGCTGGCTAGACACAACAGTCGACTAGCTGGCTAGCCACAACAGTCGACTAGCTGGCTAGCCACAACAGTCGACTAGCTGGCTAGACACAACAGTCGACTAGCTGGCTAGACACAACAGTCGACTAGCTGGCTAGACACAACAGTCGACTAGCTGGCTAGACACAACAGTCGACTAGCTGGCTAGACACAACAGTCGACTAGCTGGCTAGACACAACAGTCGACTAGCTGGCTAGACACAACAGTCGACTAGCTGGCTAGACACAACAGTCGACTAGCTGGCTAGACACAACAGTCGACTAGCTGGCTAGATTTTAACACATTCACTCATTTGTTTGTAAATAATGAACAAGCTACCAAATGTTATTGTCAAACTGTCAACAGAGCAGCTAACAAGCAATAATATATGTCAAATAACAGTCTAAAAATATCAGGGGCAAATATTAGATTTGACCGTTCAGACACACCTACGGAGGTGGCTTGAAATATCTGAAACCATTTGCTTTTCGGCCGTTCAGACTGCAGGAAACAGGTTCCAGTCGGTTATAATTGTTTTTTTATTTGAGTCAATTGGAACATGAACAGGGCTTCAGACTACAAGGCTCTGTGTGTATGTGTGTTACAAGTATTTGTTTTTCCTGTGTGTTAATTGCTAATTGTCTGGTCGTGTGTTTGTGTATTCCAGGATAGTGTGTGAGCTCCAGCCCAGTAAACAGGAGACGGAGGGACCAGTCATTGTTTCCGTGAGAGACTCAGAACCAGGACAGTCTCTGCAGACATTCACCTACCAGGTATGTAACACACACATATACTCACTCACTCACTTCATGGAGCAAAAACCCTGTGCTAACCTGGAGCGTGAGTACATGACATTATAACGCTGCTTCCTAACGTTTTACCACAGATGTCTGGAGTTGGTACTGTCTTAGTCCACGTGGGATCATATGACATTATGAGGGTTAGCTTGAAACTGATGAAAATTGATTTTAAAGAACTGATTCTAGCTCTGAAAGATTACAAAAAGTTGGCAATTATTTCAGGCCCGGTACCATCGCTGGGCGGCGGCTGTGAAAGATTCAGCAGGCCCCTCCCCTCTCTGCCCCCCCCTCTCTACCGGCTACTCAAATCAAATTTCATAAAGGAAAACGTCCGCGCGGAACACATATGACAGCTTGTTACACAGACGAAAAGGGCTGGGCTTGAGTGAAAGAGCGGGAAGACTGAGGGACACAAGGAGAAGCTGTGCCATCGTAAATACAGTCTCTTATGCATTCTAAATTACCGCCCATTTGTAAAAGGAAAATGCAATAAATATTTACTCTGAGCTGCGCTTCGGTAGGTTGGTGGTAGATGGAAGACCGTGTTGCCAAACCGAGTCCCCTCTGTCCTTTGAAGAATGTCTCTGGTGGTCAATTGGATACGTTGTAGTAACGTCGTTGGGTGATAGATGGGATACTCTGTCTGTTCTTTCCTAACCCTCGTTTGCAGCTGCTGTTGCTAACTCAACGGCTAGGAGGTAATCACTTCTGTAGTGAATAAGAGTTCAAAGTTCATACCATTTGCAACCAAAGCTCACGCTGATGTTGGCTTCGTTCTGTAGGTATTATCTGAACCATTCTGACATAGGACCGTCGTCCTCACATCATCGGAACAGGAAATTATGTTGTCGTCAAGGGCTTATATAGGAAGGGAGAGGAGGGCGTGTTTGAAAAGTTTTATAGCCCATGTCCCTTCACAGGGGCGGGCCACTGATTGAGCAGAGCCCTATCTTATGAAACCCCAAATGTCACATTTTAGAAGCTAAAATCACATTTCATCCCAGAACGAATAATTTAATGTTCAAACATTTAAATTGAACAACAGTTCCATGTGAATCCGATAACTCTGATGTGTAGACTTTCCACTGTAGAGTTTATGTCATCTTATCATTGATGAGAATGTCCTAGATGACAACCGAACTGACATCATATTCATTAAATAACGAGCCTAGTCGGTTTAGCCACGGAAAAATACAGAAACCTTCCCGCTAGCCATGATTGGCTGAGATAATGGATGGGCTGGACATGCCAAGAGATGAATCCGGATTGGTCTGCCATGTAGCATGCTTCTGTCTTTAATATGAGCTGCTAAATGTGTGAATAATCCTGTCTACAGCGTTTTTTCTTGAAAGATATGAATGAAGAACTTAAGTTTTCCTACTGTTCTCAACATTGCCACCCTGAAGTTAATAGCGCTATCGACAAAGCTCCGTGGGAAAATATTGCGATAGACTACTGTCATGACGTTGGCCTGGGGGATAGGTTTATGACAGTCAAATACCTCTTCCCCCCCCTTTTTCCTCTCTCTACCCTACTGAGGTTACATTTGCAAACCCCTTGGTTAACATAGAGATTCTGGGAACATCAGAAGGTGGGGGGAAATTAATTATATTCTGGTAATCCGACCAATTGAGCATGTGCGGTGGTACTTAAGCCATTTTGCCACAACTTTAGAAGTATGCTTGGGGTCATAGTTCATTTGGAAGACCCATTTGCGACCAAGCTTTAACTTCCTGACTGATGTCTTGAGATGTTGCTTCAATATATCCACATAATTTTCCTTTCTCATGATGCCATCTATTTTGTGAAGTGCACCAGTCTCTCCTGCAGCAAAGCACCCCCCACAACATGATGCTGCTGCCCACATTCTTCACGGTTGGGATGGTGTTCTTTGGCTTGTAAGCCAAACATAACGATGGTCATTATGGCCAAACAGTTCTCTTTTTGTTTCATCAGACCAGAGGACATTTTTCCAAAAAGTACAATCTTTGTCCTCATGTGCAGTTGACGGCTGCGTGGTCCCATGGTGTTTATATTTGCGTACTATTGTTTGTACAGATTAATGTGGTACCTTCAGGCATTTGGAAATTGCTCCCAAGGATGAACCAGATTTATGGAGGTCTACACTTTTTTTTCTAAGGTCTTGGTTGATTTATTTAGATTTTCCCATGATGTCAAGCAAAGAGACACTGAGTTCGAAGGTAGGCCTTGAAATACATCCACAGGTACACCTCCAATTGACTCAAATGATGTCAGTTAGCCTATCAGAAGCTTCTAAAGTCATGACATCATTTTCTGGAATTTTCCAAGCTGTTTAAAGGCACAGTCAACTTAGTGTATATAAACTTCTTGACCCAATGGAATTGTGATATAGTGAATTATAAGTGAAATAATCTGTCTGTAAACAATTGTTGGAAAACTTACTGGTGTCATGCACAAAGTAGATGTTCTAACCGACTTGCCAAAACTATAGTTTGTTAACAAGAAATTTGTGGAGTGGTTGAAAAACGAGGTTTAATGACTCCAACCTAAGTCTATGTAAACTTCCGACTTCAACTGTATATGTGAGGATGCTGTTCATCGACTACAGCTCAGCCTTCAGTACCATAGTGTCCTATCAGCTCATTACAACGCTCACGGCCCTGGATCTGAACTCCTCCCTATGTAACTGGGACTTCCTGACGGGCCGCCCAGCTGGTGAAGGTTGGCAATATTACTTAATCGACACTGATTCTCAACACGGGGGCCCCACAAGGGTGCGTACTCAGTCCCCTCCTGTTTTCCCTGTATACCCACGACTATGTGGCCTCACACAGTTCCAACTTCATCAAGTTCTCTAACGACACGACAGTAGTAGGCCTGATCACCAGCAACCACGAGACAGGGAGAAGGTTGTCACTCTGACCGCGTGGTGCCAGGTAAACAACCTGTCCCTCAACGTTAGCAAAACAAAAGAGTTGACCAAGCTGGACACGCCCCCATTCTCATCAACGGGGCCTCTGTGGACACAGTCAAACTACTGAATTCCTCGACGTACACATCTCAGAGAAGCTGAAATGGTCTTCACACGGACATCGTGGTGAAGAAGGCACGGCAGTGACTCTTCAACCTCAGGATGCTGAAGAAATTCAACCTGTCTCAAGGGGCCCTCACAGTGTTATACAGGAGCACCATCGAGAGCTTCACAGCCTGGTACGGCAACTCCGCCGCGAGGCTCTTCGGAGGGTGATACCGTGCAGCTGAACGCACCACTGGGTGAACACTGCCTGCCCTACACCAGGTGTTGCAGGAAGGCCAGGAAGATCATCAGGAACCCAAACCAACCACCCAAGTCACGCCCAGTTCTTCCTGCTTCAATCGTTCCGTCGCGGGCAGTACTGGAGCATCATGGCAAACACTGGAAGACTGGCCCATAGAGACTGGCCAATAGTTTCTACCCTCAGACTACCAGGCTGCTGAATAGCCACCACTAGTCAGCTACCTACTAGCGACCATTGTCATTATTTTATTTAACTTAGTCCTGCATGTTGGAACTCGGAGCCTAAGATTTTCACTGTACCCTGAAATCACACCTGGAACCCTGTACATGTGACTATTAAACACTCTGAATCTGACCCCCAGTTGACTGCTATTGTCCCTGAATAAGGGCCCTGTTTCAGGAGGGACCAGCCTGAAAGCTATGGTTAGATACTACAGTATAAACATGTCTCCCTCTGTGTAGGACCCCCAGTTGACTGGTATAGTCCCTGATAAGGGCCCTGTATCAGGAGGGACCAGCCTGACAGTCCAGGGGACTCTGCTACTAACGGGACAGAGGAAGGACCTGACTGCATACGTAGGACAACAACCCTGCTACATGTAAGCCCTGCTACAATATCTGCTTTAGCTGTCTGCCTGTCTGTCTGCCCCCCCCCCCCCCACACCCCACCCCACCACGCACACAATAGCCCTGCTCCAATATCTGCTTTAGCTGTCTGTCTGTCTGTCCCCCCCCCCCCCCCCCCCCCCCCCCCCCACACACACACACACACACACACAATAGCCCTGCTACAATATCTGCTTTAGCTGTCTGTCTGTCTGGTCTGGTCTGGTCTGGTCTGTCTATCTCCCCCCCCACACACACAATAGCCCTGCTACAATATCTGCTTTAGCTGTCTGCCTGTCTGTCTGCCTGTCTGTCTCTGTCCCCCCCCCCCCCACCCCACCCCACCACGCACACAATAGCCCTGCTCCAATATCTGCTTTAGCTGTCTGCCTGTCTGTCTGCCTGTCTGTCTCTGTCCCCCCCCCACACACACAGGACCAGCCCCAGTAACCAGACAGACACCATAATGATAACTCTCTCCTCTCCTCTAGTGTTGAGGAGGTGAATGGGACTCACCTGGTATACAGGACCAGCCCCAGTAACCAGACAGACACCATAATGATAACTCTCTCCTCCTCTCCTCTTCCCCAGTGTTGACGAGGGGAATGGGACTCACCTGGTATACAGGACCAGCCCCAGTAACCAGACAGACACCATAATGATAACTCTCTCCTCCTCTCTTCCCCAGTTTTGAGGAGGTGAATGGGACTCACCTGGTATGCAGGACCAGCCCCAGTAACCAGACAGCAGAGCTGACAGTGAGGGTGTTGTTTGGGAAGGCAGAGAGGAGCGTACCTGGGCAGGTGTTTCACTACATGGGGGACCCTGTCATCACCGCAGCATCGCCTGCTGAGAGCTTCTACGAGTGAGGAACACTTATTGGAGAATTCAATGTGTCCCAAATGGCACCCTATTCCCTATATAGTGTTCCTTATTCCCCATATAGTGTTCCCTATTCCCCATATAGTGTTCCCTATTCCCCATATAGTGTTTCCTATTCCCCATATAGTGTTTCCCATTCCCCATATAGTGTTCCCCATTCCCCATATAGTGTTCCCCATTCCCCATATAGTGTTCCCCATTCCCCATATAGTGTTCCCCATTCCCCATATAGTGTTCCCCATTCCCCATATAGTGTTCCCCATTCCACATATAGTGTTCCCCATTCCCCATATAGTGTTCCCCATTCCCCATATAGTGTTCCCCATTCCCCATATAGTGTTCCCCATTCCCCATATAGTGTTCCCCATTCCCCATATAGTGTTTCCCATTCCCCATATAGTGTTCCCTATTCCCCATATAGTGTTCCCTATTCCCCATATAGTGTTCCCTATTCCCCATATAGTGTTCCCTATTCCCCATATAGTGTTTCCTATTCCCCATATAGTGTTCCCTATTCCCCATATAGTGTTCCCTATTCCCCATATAGTGTTCCCTATTCCCCATATAGTGTTCCCTATTCCCCATATAGTGCTCTTTAGACGCTGGTCAAAAGTAGTGCACTAGATGGGGAATAGGGCAGTAGATGGGGAATAGGGCAGTAGATGGGGAATAGGGCAGTAGATGGGGCAGTAGATGGGGAATAGGGCAGTAGATGGGGAATAGGGCAGTAGATGGGGAATAGGGCGGTAGATGGGGAATAGGGCAGTAGATGGGGAATAGGGCTGTAGATAGGGAATAGGGCAGTATATGGGGAATAGGGCAGTATATGGGGAATAGGGCAGTATATGGGGAATAGGGCAGTAGATGGGGAATAGGGCAGTAGATGGGGCAGTAGATGGGGAATAGGGCAGTAGATGGGGAATAGGGCTGTAGATGGGGAATAGGGCTGTAGATGGGGAATAGGGCAGTATATGGGAAATAGGGCAGTATATGGGGAATAGGGCAGTATATGGGGAATAGGGCAGTATATGGGGAATAGGGCAGTAGATGGGGAATAGGGCAGTAGATGGGGAATAGGGCAGTAGATGGGGCAGTAGATGGGGAATAGGGCAGTAGATGGGGAATAGGGCAGTAGATGGGGAATAGGGCAGTAGATGGGGAATAGGGCAGTAGATGGGGAATAGGGCAGTAGATGGGGAATAGGGCAGTAGATCGGGAATAGGGCAGTAGATGGGGAATAGGGCAGTAGATCGGGAATAGGGCAGTAGATGGGGCAGTAGATGGGGAATAGGGCAGTATATGTGGAATAGGGCAGTATATGGGGAAGAGGGCAGTAGATGGGGAATAGGGCAGTAGATGGGGAATAGGGCAGTAGATGGGGAATAGGGCAGTAGATCGGGAATAGGGCAGTAGATGGGGCAGTAGATGGGGAATAGGGCAGTATATGGGGAATAGGGCAGTAGATGGGGAATAGGGCAGTAGATGGGGAATAGGGCAGTAGATGGGGCAGTAGATGGGGAATAGGGCAGTAGATGGGGAATAGGGCAGTAGATGGGGCAGTAGATGGGGAATAGGGCAGTAGATGGGGCAGTAGATGGGGAATAGGGCTGTAGATGGGGAATAGGGCAGTAGATGGGGCAGTAGATGGGGAATAGGGCAGTAGATGGGGCAGTAGATGGGGAATAGGGTAGTAGATGGGGAATAGGGCAGTAGATGGGGAATAGGGCAGTAGATGGGGAATAGGGCAGTAGATGGGGAATAGGGCAGTAGATGGGGAATAGGGCAGTAGATGGGGCAGTAGATGGGGAATAGGGCAGTAGATGGGGAATAGGGTAGTAGATGGGGAATAGGGCAGTAGATGGGGAATAGGGCAGTAGATGGGGAATAGGGCAGTAGATGGGGAATAGGGCAGTAGATGGGGCAGTAGATGGGGAATAGGGTAGTAGATGGGGAATAGGGCTGTAGCTTGGGCAGTTCATGGGGAGTAGAGCAGTAGATATGGCAGTAGATGGGGAATAGGGCAATAGATGGGGCAGTAGGTGTGCAATGGGGCAGTAGATAGGCAATGGGGCAGTAGATGGGCAATGGGGCAGTAGAGGGGCAATGGGGCAGTAGATGGGGAATAGGGCAGTAGATGGGGCAGTAGATGGGGAATAGGGTAGTAGATGGGGAATAGGGCAGTAGATGGGGAATAGGGCAGTAGATGGGGAATAGGGCAGTAGATGGGGAATAGGGCAGTAGATGGGGAATAGGGCAGTAGATGGGGAATAGGGCAGTAGATGGGGCAGTAGATGGGGAATAGGGCAGTAGATGGGGAATAGGGTAGTAGATGGGGAATAGGGCAGTAGATGGGGAATAGGGCAGTAGATGGGGAATAGGGCAGTAGATGGGGAATAGGGCAGTAGATGGGGAATAGGGCAGTAGATGGGGCAGTAGATGGGGAATAGGGTAGTAGATGGGGAATAGGGCTGTAGCTTGGGCAGTTCATGGGGAGTAGAGCAGTAGATATGGCAGTAGATGGGGAATAGGGCAATAGATGGGGCAGTAGGTGTGCAATGGGGCAGTAGATAGGCAATGGGGCAGTAGATGGGCAATGGGGCAGTAGAGGGGCAATGGGGCAGTAGATGCGCAATGGGGCAGTATATATGGCAGTAGATGGGGAATGGGGCAGTAGATGGGTAATGGAGCAGTAGATGGGGAATAGGGCAGTAGATATGGCAGTAGGTGTGTAATGGGGCAGTAGATTGGCAATGGGGTAGTAGAGGGGCAATGCGGCTGTAGATATGGCAGTAGATGGGGAATGGGGCAGTAGATGAGTAATGGGGCAGTAGATGGGGAATAGGGCAGTAGACAGGGAATAGGGAAGTAGATGGGGAATAGGGCATTTGATGGGGCAGTAGATGGGGAATAGGGCAATTGATAGGGCAGTAGATGGGTAATGGGGCAGTAGATGGGTAATGGGGCAGTAGATGGGTAATGGGGCAGTAGATGGGGAATAGGGCAATAGATGGGGAATGGGACACTAGATGGGGAATGGGACACTAGATGGGGAATGGGACACTAGATGTGGAATGGGACACTAGATGGGGAATAGGGCACTAGATGGGGAATGTGGCAGTAGATGGGGAATAGGGCACTAGATAGGGCACTAGATGGGGAATAGGGCACTAGATGGGGAATAGGGCACTAGATAGGGCACTAGATGGGGAATAGGGCACTAGATGGGGAATAGGGCAGTATATGGGGCAATAGATGGGGAATGGGGCAATAGATAGTGCACTAGATGGGGAATAAGGCAGTATATGAGGCAGTAGATTGGGAATGGGGCGGTAGATGGGCAATAGGGCTGTAGCTGGGGCAGTTGATGTTGATTAGGGCAGTAGATATGGCAGTAGATGGGGAATATTGCAGTAGATGGGGAATGGGGCAGAGAATGGGGCAGTGGATGGGGAATAGGGCAGTGGATGGGGAACGGGGCAGTAGATGGGGAACAGGGCAGTAGATTGGCAGTAGATAGGCAATGGGGCAGTAGATGGGCAATGGGGCAGTAGATGGGCAATGGGGCAGTAGATGGGCAATGGGGCAGTAGATGGGCAATGGGGCAGTAGAGGGGCAATGGGGCTGTAGATGGGGAATGGGGCAGTAGATTGGCAGTAGATAGGCAATGGGGCAGTAGATGGGCAATGGGGCAGTAAATGGGCAGTAGATGGGCAATGGGGCAGTAGAGGGGCAATGGGGCTGTAGATATGGCAGTAGATGGGGAATGGGGCAGTAGATGAGTAATGTGGCAGTATATGGGGAATAGGGAAGTAGATGGGGCAGTAGATGGGGAATAGGGCAGTAGATGGGGAATATGGCATTTGATAGGGCAGTAGATGGGCAGTAGATGGGTAATGGGGCAGTAGATGGGGAATGGGGCAGTAGATGGGGAATGAGGCAATAGATGGTGAATAGGGCAATAGATGGGGAATGGGGCAGTAGATGGGGAATAGGGCACTAGATTGGGAATGGGGCAATAGATAGGGAATGGGGCAATAGATGGAGAATGGGGCAATAGATGGGGAATAGGGCAATAGATAGGGCACTAGATGGGGAATAAGGCAGTATATGGGGCAGTAGATTGAGAATGGGGCGGTAGATAGGGCTGTAACATAGGGCTGTAGCTGCGGCAGTAGATGGGCAATATTGCAGTAGATGGGGAATGGGGTACTAGATGGGGAATAGGGCAGTAGATGGAGAATAGGGCAGTAGATGGGGCAGTGAATAGGGCAGTAGATGGGGCAGTGAATAGGGCAGTAGATGGGGCATATTGCAGTAGATGGGGAATAGGGCAGTAGATGGAGAATAGGGCAGTAGATGGGGCAGTGAATAGGGCAGTAGATGGGGCATATTGCAGTAGATGGGGAATGGGGTACTAGATGGGGAATAGGGCAGTAGATGGGGCAGTAGGTGGGGAATGGGGCAGTAGATGAGTAATGGGGCAGTAGATGGGGAATAGGGCAGTAGATGGGTCATGAGGCAGTAGACAGGGAATAGGGAAGTAGATGGGGCAGTAGATGGGGAATAGGGCAGTAGATGGGGAATATGGCATTTGATAGGGCAGTAGATGGGCAGTAGATGGGTAATGGGGCAGTAGATGGGGAATGGGGCAGTAGATGGGGAATGGGGCAATAGATGGTGAATAGGGCAATAGATGGGGAATGGGGCAGTAGATGGGGAATAGGGCACTAGATTGGGAATGGGGCAATAGATAGGGAATGGGGCAATAGATGGAGAATGGGGCAATAGATGGGGAATAGGGCAATAGATGGGGCACTAGATGGGGAATAAGGCAGTATATGGGGCAGTAGATTGAGAATGGGGCGGTAGATAGGGCTGTAACATAGGGCTGTAGCTGCGGCAGTAGATGGGGAATGGGGTACTAGATGGGGAATAGGGCAGTAGATGGAGAATAGGGCAGTAGATGGGGCAGTGAATAGGGCAGTAGATGGGGCAGTGAATAGGGCAGTAGATGGGGCATATTGCAGTAGATGGGGAATAGGGCTGTAGCTGGGGCAGTTGATGTTGATTAGGGCAGTAGATATGGCAGTAGATGGGGAATATTGCAGTAGATGGGGAATGGGGCAGAGAATGGGGCAGTGGATGGGGAATAGGGCAGTGGATGGGGAACGGGGCAGTAGATGGGGAACAGGGCAGTAGATTGGCAGTAGATAGGCAATGGGGCAGTAGATGGGCAATGGGGCAGTAGATGGGCAATGGGGCAGTAGATGGGCAATGGGGCAGTAGATGGGCAATGGGGCAGTAGAGGGGCAATGGGGCTGTAGATGGGGAATGGGGCAGTAGATTGGCAGTAGATAGGCAATGGGGCAGTAGATGGGCAATGGGGCAGTAAATGGGCAGTAGATGGGCAATGGGGCAGTAGAGGGGCAATGGGGCTGTAGATATGGCAGTAGATGGGGAATGGGGCAGTAGATGAGTAATGTGGCAGTATATGGGGAATAGGGAAGTAGATGGGGCAGTAGATGGGGAATAGGGCAGTAGATGGGGAATATGGCATTTGATAGGGCAGTAGATGGGCAGTAGATGGGTAATGGGGCAGTAGATGGGGAATGGGGCAGTAGATGGGGAATGAGGCAATAGATGGTGAATAGGGCAATAGATGGGGAATGGGGCAGTAGATGGGGAATAGGGCACTAGATTGGGAATGGGGCAATAGATAGGGAATGGGGCAATAGATGGAGAATGGGGCAATAGATGGGGAATAGGGCAATAGATAGGGCACTAGATGGGGAATAAGGCAGTATATGGGGCAGTAGATTGAGAATGGGGCGGTAGATAGGGCTGTAACATAGGGCTGTAGCTGCGGCAGTAGATGGGCAATATTGCAGTAGATGGGGAATGGGGTACTAGATGGGGAATAGGGCAGTAGATGGGGAATAGGGCAGTAGATGGGGCAGTAGGTGGGGAATAGGGCAGTAGATGGGGAATAGGGCAGTAGATGGGTAATAGGGCAGTAGATGGGGAATAGGGCAGTATATGGGGAATAGGGCAGTAGATGGGGCAGTAGATGGGGAATATTGCAGTAGATGGGGAATGGGGCAGAGAATGGGGCAGTGGATGGGGAATAGGGCAGTGGATGGGGAACGGGGCAGTAGATGGGGAACAGGGCAGTAGATTGGCAGTAGATAGGCAATGGGGCAGTAGATGGGCAATGGGGCAGTAGATGGGCAGTAGATGGGCAATGGGGCAGTAGATGGGCAATGGGGCAGTAGATGGGCAATGGGGCAGTAGAGGGGCAATGGGGCTGTAGATATGGCAGTAGATGGGGAATGGGGCAGTAGATGAGTAATGGGGCAGTAGATGTGTAATGGGGCAGTAGATTGGCAGTAGATAGGCAATGGGGCAGTAGATGGGCAATGGGGCAGTAAATGGGCAGTAGATGGGCAATGGGGCAGTAGAGGGGCAATGGGGCTGTAGATATGGCAGTAGATAGGGAATGGGGCAGTAGATGAGTAATGGGGCAGTATATGGGGAATAGGGAAGTAGATGGGGCAGTAGATGGGGAATAGGGCAGTAGATGGGGAATATGGCATTTGATAGGGCAGTAGATGGGCAGTAGATGGGTAATGGGGCAGTAGATGGGGAATGGGGCAGTAGATGGGGAATGGGGCAGTAGATGGGGAATGGGGCAATATATGGTGAATAGGGCAATATATGGGGAATGGGGCAGTAGATGGGGAATAGGGCACTAGATTGGGAATGGGGCAATAGATGGAGAATGGGGCAATAGATGGGGAATAGGGCAATAGATAGGGCACTAGATGGGGAATAAGGCAGTATATGGGGCAGTAGATTGAGAATGGGGCGGTAGATAGGGCTGTAACATAGGGCTGTAGCTGCGGCAGTAGATGGGCAATATTGCAGTAGATGGGGAATGGGGTACTAGATGGGGAATAGGGCAGTAGATGGGGAATAGGGCAGTAGATGGGGCAGTAGGTGGGGAATAGGGCAGTAGATGGGGAATAGGGCAGTAGATGGGTAATAGGGCAGTAGATGGGGAATAGGGCTGTAGATGGGGAATAGGGCAGTATATGGGGAATAGGGCAGTAGATGGGGCAGTAGATGGGGAATAGGGCAGTAGATATGGCAGTAGATGGGGAATATTGCAGTAGATGGGGAATGGGGCAGAGAATGGGGCAGTGGATGGGGAATAGGGCAGTGGATGGGGAACGGGGCAGTAGATGGGGAACAGGGCAGTAGATTGGCAGTAGATAGGCAATGGGGCAGTAGATGGGGAATGGGGCAATATATGGTGAATAGGGCAATATATGGGGAATGGGGCAGTAGATGGGGAATAGGGCACTACATTGGGAATGGGGCAATAGATGGAGAATGGGGCAATAGATGGGGAATGGGGCAGTAGATGGGGAATGGGGCAATATATGGTGAATAGGGCAATATATGGGGAATGGGGCAGTAGATGGGGAATAGGGCACTAGATTGGGAATGGGGCAATAGATGGAGAATGGGGCAATAGATCGGGAATAGGGCAATAGATAGGGCACTAGATGGGGAATAAGGCAGTATATGGGGCAGTAGATTGAGAATGGGGCGGTAGATAGGGCTGTAACATAGGGCTGTAGCTGCGGCAGTAGATGGGCAATATTGCAGTAGATGGGGAATGGGGTACTAGATGGGGAATAGGGCAGTAGATGGGGAATAGGGCAGTAGATGGGGCAGTAGGTGGGGAATAGGGCAGTAGATGGGGAATAGGGCAGTAGATGGGTAATAGGGCAGTAGATGGGGAATAGGGCTGTAGATGGGGAATAGGGCAGTATATGGGGAATAGGGCAGTAGATGGGGCAGTAGATGGGGAATAGGGCAGTAGATATGGCAGTAGATGGGGAATATTGCAGTAGATGGGGAATGGGGCAGAGAATGGGGCAGTGGATGGGGAATAGGGCAGTGGATGGGGAACGGGGCAGTAGATGGGGAACAGGGCAGTAGATTGGCAGTAGATAGGCAATGGGGCAGTAGATGGGCAATGGGGCAGTAGATGGGCAGTAGATGGGCAATGGGGCAGTAGATGGGCAATGGGGCAGTAGATGGGCAATGGGGCAGTAGAGGGGCAATGGGGCTGTAGATATGGCAGTAGATGGGGAATGGGGCAGTAGATGAGTAATGGGGCAGTAGATGTGTAATGGGGCAGTAGATTGGCAGTAGATAGGCAATGGGGCAGTAGATGGGCAATGGGGCAGTAAATGGGCAGTAGATGGGCAATGGGGCAGTAGAGGGGCAATGGGGCTGTAGATATGGCAGTAGATGGGGAATGGGGCAGTAGATGAGTAATGGGGCAGTATATGGGGAATAGGGAAGTAGATGGGGCAGTAGATGGGGAATAGGGCAGTAGATGGGGAATATGGCATTTGATAGGGCAGTAGATGGGCAGTAGATGGGTAATGGGGCAGTAGATGGGGAATGGGGCAGTAGATGGGGAATGGGGCAGTAGATGGGGAATGGGGCAATATATGGTGAATAGGGCAATATATGGGGAATGGGGCAGTAGATGGGGAATAGGGCACTAGATTGGGAATGGGGCAATAGATGGAGAATGGGGCAATAGATGGGGAATAGGGCAATAGATAGGGCACTAGATGGGGAATAAGGCAGTATATGGGGCAGTAGATTGAGAATGGGGCGGTAGATAGGGCTGTAACATAGGGCTGTAGCTGCGGCAGTAGATGGGCAATATTGCAGTAGATGGGGAATGGGGTACTAGATGGGGAATAGGGCAGTAGATGGGGAATAGGGCAGTAGATGGGGCAGTAGGTGGGGAATAGGGCAGTAGATGGGGAATAGGGCAGTAGATGGGTAATAGGGCAGTAGATGGGGAATAGGGCTGTAGATGGGGAATAGGGCAGTATATGGGGAATAGGGCAGTAGATGGGGCAGTAGATGGGGAATAGGGCAGTAGATATGGCAGTAGATGGGGAATATTGCAGTAGATGGGGAATGGGGCAGAGAATGGGGCAGTGGATGGGGAATAGGGCAGTGGATGGGGAACGGGGCAGTAGATTGGCAGTAGATAGGCAATGGGGCAGTAGATGGGGAATGGGGCAATATATGGTGAATAGGGCAATATATGGGGAATGGGGCAGTAGATGGGGAATAGGGCACTACATTGGGAATGGGGCAATAGATGGAGAATGGGGCAATAGATGGGGAATGGGGCAGTAGATGGGGAATGGGGCAATATATGGTGAATAGGGCAATATATGGGGAATGGGGCAGTAGATGGGGAATAGGGCACTAGATTGGGAATGGGGCAATAGATGGAGAATGGGGCAATAGATGGGGAATAGGGCAATAGATAGGGCACTAGATGGGGAATAAGGCAGTATATGGGGCAGTAGATTGAGAATGGGGCGGTAGATAGGGCTGTAACATAGGGCTGTAGCTGCGGCAGTAGATGGGCAATATTGCAGTAGATGGGGAATGGGGTACTAGATGGGGAATAGGGCAGTAGATGGGGAATAGGGCAGTAGATGGGGCAGTAGGTGGGGAATAGGGCAGTAGATGGGGAATAGGGCAGTAGATGGGTAATAGGGCAGTAGATGGGGAATAGGGCTGTAGATGGGGAATAGGGCAGTATATGGGGAATAGGGCAGTAGATGGGGCAGTAGATGGGGAATAGGGCAGTAGATATGGCAGTAGATGGGGAATATTGCAGTAGATGGGGAATGGGGCAGAGAATGGGGCAGTGGATGGGGAATAGGGCAGTGGATGGGGAACGGGGCAGTAGATGGGGAACAGGGCAGTAGATTGGCAGTAGATAGGCAATGGGGCAGTAGATGGGCAATGGGGCAGTAGATGGGCAGTAGATGGGCAATGGGGCAGTAGATGGGCAATGGGGCAGTAGATGGGCAATGGGGCAGTAGAGGGGCAATGGGGCTGTAGATATGGCAGTAGATGGGGAATGGGGCAGTAGATGAGTAATGGGGCAGTAGATGTGTAATGGGGCAGTAGATTGGCAGTAGATAGGCAATGGGGCAGTAGATGGGCAATGGGGCAGTAAATGGGCAGTAGATGGGCAATGGGGCAGTAGAGGGGCAATGGGGCTGTAGATATGGCAGTAGATGGGGAATGGGGCAGTAGATGAGTAATGGGGCAGTATATGGGGAATAGGGAAGTAGATGGGGCAGTAGATGGGGAATAGGGCAGTAGATGGGGAATATGGCATTTGATAGGGCAGTAGATGGGCAGTAGATGGGTAATGGGGCAGTAGATGGGGAATGGGGCAGTAGATGGGGAATGGGGCAGTAGATGGGGAATGGGGCAATATATGGTGAATAGGGCAATATATGGGGAATGGGGCAGTAGATGGGGAATAGGGCACTAGATTGGGAATGGGGCAATAGATAGGGAATGGGGCAATAGATGGAGAATGGGGCAATAGATGGGGAATAGGGCAATAGATAGGGCACTAGATGGGGAATAAGGCAGTATATGGGGCAGTAGAATGAGAATGGGGCGGTAGATAGGGCTGTAACATAGGGCTGTAGCTGCGGCAGTAGATGGGCAATATTGCAGTAGATGGGGAATGGGGTACTAGATGGGGAATAGGGCAGTAGATGGAGAATAGGGCAGTAGATGGAGCAGTGAATAGGGCAGTAGATGGGGCAGTGAATAGGGCAGTAGATGGGGCATATTGCAGTAGATGGGGAATAGGGCAGTAGATGGAGAATAGGGCAGTAGATGGGGCAGTGAATAGGGCAGTAGATGGGGCATATTGCAGTAGATGGGGAATGGGGTACTAGATGGGGAATAGGGCAGTAGATGGGGCAGTAGGTGGGAAATGGGGCAGTAGATGAGTAATGGGGCAGTAGATGGGGAATAGGGCAGTAGATGGGTCATGAGGCAGTAGACAGGGAATAGGGAAGTAGATGGGGCAGTAGATGGGGAATAGGGCAGTAGATGGGGAATATGGCATTTGATAGGGCAGTAGATGGGCAGTAGATGGGTAATGGGGCAGTAGATGGGGGATGGGGCAGTAGATGGTGAATGGGGCAGTAGATGGGGAATGGGGCAATAGATGGTGAATAGGGCAATATATGGGGAATGGGGCAGTAGATGGGGAATAGGGCAGTATATGGGGCAGTAGATTGGGAATGGGGCAGTAGATTGGGAATGGGGCAGTAGATGGGGAACGGGGCAGTAGATGGGGAACGGGGCAGTAGATGGGGAACGGGGCAGTGGATGGGGAACAGGGCAGTGGATGGGGAACGGGGCAGTGGATGGGGAACGGGGCAGTGGATGGGGAATAGGGCAGTAGATGGGGAATAGGGCAGTAGATGGGGCAGTAGGTGGGGAATAGGGCAGTAGATGGGGAATAGGGCAGTAGATGGGGAATAGGGCAGTAGATGAGGAATAGGGCAGTAGATGGGGAATAGGGCTGTAGATGGGGAATAGGGCAGTAGATGGGGAATAGGGCAGTAGATGGGGAATAGGGCAGTAGATGGGGAATAGGGCAGTAGATGGGGCAGTAGGTGGGGAATAGGGCAGTAGATGGGGAATAGGGCAGTAGATGGGTAATAGGGCAGTAGATGGGGAATAGGGCTGTAGATGGGGAATAGGGCAGTATATGGGGAATAGGGCAGTAGATGGGGCAGTAGATGGGGAATAGGGCAGTAGATGGGGAATAGGGCTGTAGCTTGGGCAGTTCATGGGGAGTAGAGCAGTAGATATGGCAGTAGATGGGGAATAGGGCAATAGATGGGGCAGTAGGTGTGCAATGGGGCAGTAGATAGGCAATGGGGCAGTAGATTAGGAATGGGGCAGTAGATGGGGAACGGGGCAGTGGATGGGGAACGGGGCAGTTGATGGGGAACGGGGCAGTGGATGGGGAACGGGGCAGTGGATGAGGAATGGGGCAGTGGATGGGGAACGGGGCAGTGGATGGGGAACGGGGCAGTAGATATGGCAGTAGATGGGGATTATGGCAGTAGATGAGTAATGGGGCAGTAGGTGTGTAATGTGGCAGTAGATGGGGAACGGGGCAGTAGATGGGGAATAGGGAATTTGATAGGGCAGTAGATGGGCAGTAGATTGGGAATGGGGCAGTAGATGGGGAATGGGGCAATAGATGGTGAATAGGGCAATAGATGGGGAATAGGGCACTAGATAGGGCACTAGATGGGGAATAGGGCACTAGATGGGGAATAGGGCACTAGATTGGGAATGGGGCACTAGATTGGGAATGGGGCAATAGATTGGGAATAGGGCACTAGATGGGGAATAGGGCACTAGATTGGGAATGGGGCAATAGATTGGGAATGGGGCAATAGATTGGGAATAGGGCAATAGATGGGGAATAGGGCAATAGATAGGGCACTAGATGGGGAATAAGGCAGTATATGGGGCAGTAGATTGAGAATGGGGCGGTAGATAGGGCTGTAACATAGGGCTGTAGCTGCGGCAGTAGATGGGGAATATTGCAGTAGATGGGCAATATTGCAGTAGATGGGGAATGGGGTACTAGATGGGGAATAGGGCAGTAGATGGGGCAGTAGATGGGGAATAGGGCAGTAGATGGGGAATAGGGCAGTAGATGGGGCAGTAGATGGGGAATAGGGCAGTAGATGGGGAATAGGGCAGTAGATGGGGCAGTAGATGGGGAATAGGGCAGTAGATGGGGAATAGGGCAGTAGATGGGGAATAGGGCAGTAGATGGGGCAGTGAATAGGGCAGTAGATGGGGAATAGGGCAGTAGATGGGGCAGTAGATGGGGAATAGGGCAGTAGATGGGGAATAGGGCAGTAGATGGGGAATAGGGCAGTAGATGGGGCAGTGAATAGGGCAGTAGATGAGTAATGGGGCAGTAGATGGGGAACGGAGCAGTAGATGGGGAACGGGGCAGTGGATGGGGAACGGGGCAGTGGATGAGGAATGGGGCAGTGGATGGGGAACGGGGCAGTGGATGGGGAACGGGGCAGTAGATATGGCAGTAGATGGGGATTATGGCTGCAGATGAGTAATGGGGCAGTAGGTGTGTAATGTGGCAGTAGATGGGGAACGGGGCAGTAGATGGGGAATAGGGAATTTGATAGGGCAGTAGATGGGCAGTAGATGGGGAATGGGGCAGTAGATGGGGAATGGGGCAATAGATGGTGAATAGGGCAATAGATGGGGAATGGGGCAGTAGATGGGGAATAGGGCACTAGATAGGGCACTAGATGGGGAATAGGGCACTAGATTGGGAATGGGGCACTAGATTGGGAATGGGGCACTAGATTGGGAATGGGGCAATAGATGGGGAATAGGGCAGTAGATGGGGCAGTAGATGGGGAATAGGGTAGTAGATGGGGAATAGGGCTGTAGCTTGGGCAGTTCATGGGGAGTAGAGCAGTAGATATGGCAGTAGATGGGGAATAGGGCAATAGATGGGGCAGTAGGTGTGCAATGGGGCAGTAGATAGGCAATGGGGCAGTAGATTGGGAATGGGGCAGTAGATGGGGAACGGGGCAGTGGATGGGGAACGGGGCAGTTGATGGGGAACGGGGCAGTGGATGGGGAACGGGGCAGTGGATGGGGAACGGGGCAGTGGATGGGGAACGGGGCAGTGGATGGGGAACGGGGCAGTAGATATGGCAGTAGATGGGGATTATGGCAGTAGATGAGTAATGGGGCAGTAGATGGGGAACGGGGCAGTGGATGGGGAACGGGGCAGTGGATGAGGAATGGGGCAGTGGTTGGGGAACGGGGCAGTGGATGGGGAACGGGGCAGTGGATGAGGAATGGGGCAGTGGTTGGGGAACGGGGCAGTGGATGGGGAACGGGGCAGTAGATATGGCAGTAGATGGGGATTATGGCAGTAGATGAGTAATGGGGCAGTAGGTGTGTAATGTGGCAGTAGATGGGGAACGGGGCAGTAGATGGGGAATAGGGAATTTGATAGGGCAGTAGATGGGCAGTAGATTGGGAATGGGGCAGTAGATGGGGAATGGGGCAATAGATGGTGAATAGGGCAATAGATGGGGAATAGGGCACTAGATAGGGCACTAGATGGGGAATAGGGCAATAGATGGGGAATAGGGCACTAGATTGGGAATGGGGCACTAGATTGGGAATGGGGCAATAGATTGGGAATAGGGCACTAGATGGGGAATAGGGCACTAGATTGGGAATGGGGCAATAGATTGGGAATGGGGCAATAGATGGGGAATAGGGCAGTAGATGGGGAATAGGGCAGTAGATGGGGAATAGGGCAGTAGATGGGGCAGTGAATAGGGCAGTAGATGGGGAATAGGGCAGTAGATGGGGCAGTAGATGGGGAATAGGGCAGTAGATGGGGAATAGGGCAGTCGATGGGGAATAGGGCAGTAGATGGGGCAGTGAATAGGGCAGTAGATGAGTAATGGGGCAGTAGATGGGGAACGGAGCAGTAGATGGGGAACGGGGCAGTGGATGGGGAACGGGGCAGTGGATGAGGAATGGGGCAGTGGATGGGGAACGGGGCAGTGGATGGGGAACGGGGCAGTAGATATGGCAGTAGATGGGGATTATGGCTGCAGATGAGTAATGGGGCAGTAGGTGTGTAATGTGGCAGTAGATGGGGAACGGGGCAGTAGATGGGGAATAGGGAATTTGATAGGGCAGTAGATGGGCAGTAGATGGGGAATGGGGCAGTAGATGGGGAATGGGGCAATAGATGGTGAATAGGGCAATAGATGGGGAATGGGGCAGTAGATGGGGAATAGGGCACTAGATAGGGCACTAGATGGGGAATAGGGCACTAGATTGGGAATGGGGCACTAGATTGGGAATGGGGCACTAGATTGGGAATGGGGCAATAGATGGGGAATAGGGCAGTAGATGGGGCAGTAGATGGGGAATAGGGCACTAGATGGGGAATAGGGCACTAGATTGGGAATGGGGCACTAGATTGGGAATGGGGCAATAGATTGGGAATAGGGCACTAGATGGGGAATAGGGCACTAGATTGGGAATGGGGCAATAGATTGGGAATGGGGCAATAGATTGGGAATAGGGCAATAGATGGGGAATAGGGCAATAGATAGGGCACTAGATGGGGAATAAGGCAGTATATGGGGCAGTAGATTGAGAATGGGGCGGTAGATAGGGCTGTAACATAGGGCTGTAGCTGCGGCAGTAGATGGGGAATATTGCAGTAGATGGGCAATATTGCAGTAGATGGGGAATGGGGTACTAGATGGGGAATAGGGCAGTAGATGGGGCAGTAGATGGGGAATAGGGCAGTAGATGGGGAATAGGGCAGTAGATGGGGCAGTAGATGGGGAATAGGGCAGTAGATGGGGAATAGGGCAGTAGATGGGGCAGTAGATGGGGAATAGGGCAGTAGATGGGGAATAGGGCAGTAGATGGGGAATAGGGCAGTAGATGGGGCAGTGAATAGGGCAGTAGATGAGTAATGGGGCAGTAGCTGGGGAATGGGGCAGTAGATGAGTAATGGGGCAGTAGATGGGGAATATTGCAGTAGATGGGGAATGGGGTACTAGATGGGGAATAGGGCAGTAGATGGAGAATAGGGCAGTAGATGGGGAATAGGGCAGTAGATGGGGCAGTGAATAGGGCAGTAGATGGGGCAGTAGGTGTGGAATGGGGCAGTAGATGGGGCAGTGAATAGGGCAGTAGATGGGGCAGTAGGTGTGGAATGTGGCAGTAGATGGGGAAAGGGGCAGTGAATAGGGCAGTAGATGGAGGATAGGGCAGTGGATGGGGGAATAGGGCAGTAATTGTTGAATAGGGCAGTGGATGGGGGAATAGGGCAGTAATTGTTGAATAGGGCAGTGGATGGGGAACGGGGCAGTAGATGGGGAACGGGGCAGTAGATGGGGAACGGGGCAGTGGATGGGGAACGGGGCAGTGGATGGGGAACGGGGCAGTGGATGGGAAACGGGGCAGTAGATGGAGAATAGGGCAGTAGATGGAGCAGTGAATAGGGCAGTAGATGGGGCAGTGAATAGGGCAGTAGATGGGGCATATTGCAGTAGATGGGGAATAGGGCAGTAGATGGGGAATAGGGCAATAGATAGGGCACTAGATGGGGAATAAGGCAGTATATGGGGCAGTAGATTGAGAATGGGGCGGTAGATAGGGCTGTAACATAGGGCTGTAGCTGCGGCAGTAGATGGGCAATATTGCAGTAGATGGGGAATGGGGTACTAGATGGGGAATAGGGCAGTAGATGGAGAATAGGGCAGTAGATGGAGCAGTGAATAGGGCAGTAGATGGGGCAGTGAATAGGGCAGTAGATGGGGCATATTGCAGTAGATGGGGAATAGGGCAGTAGATGGAGAATAGGGCAGTAGATGGGGCAGTGAATAGGGCAGTAGATGGGGCATATTGCAGTAGATGGGGAATGGGGTACTAGATGGGGAATAGGGCAGTAGATGGGGCAGTGAATAGGGCAGTAGATGGGGCAGTAGGTGGGAAATGGGGCAGTAGATGAGTAATGGGGCAGTAGATGGGGAATAGGGCAGTAGATGGGTCATGAGGCAGTAGACAGGGAATAGGGAAGTAGATGGGGCAGTAGATGGGGAATAGGGCAGTAGATGGGGAATATGGCATTTGATAGGGCAGTAGATGGGCAGTAGATGGGTAATGGGGCAGTAGATGGGGGATGGGGCAGTAGAGGGTGAATGGGGCAGTAGATGGGGAATGGGGCAATAGATGGTGAATAGGGCAATATATGGGGAATGGGGCAGTAGATGGGGAATAGGGCAGTATATGGGGCAGTAGATTGGGAATGGGGCAGTAGATTGGGAATGGGGCAGTAGATGGGGAACGGGGCAGTAGATGGGGAACGGGGCAGTAGATGGGGAACGGGGCAGTGGATGGGGAACAGGGCAGTGGATGGGGAACGGGGCAGTGGATGGGGAACGGGGCAGTGGATGGGGAACGGGGCAGTGGATGGGGAACGGGGCAGTGGATGGGGAATAGGGCAGTAGATGGGGAATAGGGCAGTAGATGGGGCAGTAGGTGGGGAATAGGGCAGTAGATGGGGAATAGGGCAGTAGATGGGGAATAGGGCAGTAGATGAGGAATAGGGCAGTAGATGGGGAATAGGGCTGTAGATGGGGAATAGGGCAGTAGATGGGGAATAGGGCAGTAGATGGGGAATAGGGCAGTAGATGGGGAATAGGGCAGTAGATGGGGAATAGGGCAGTAGATGGGGAATAGGGCAGTAGATGGGTAATAGGGCAGTAGATGGGGAATAGGGCTGTAGATGGGGAATAGGGCAGTATATGGGGAATAGGGCAGTAGATGGGGCAGTAGATGGGGAATAGGGCAGTAGATGGGGAATAGGGCTGTAGCTTGGGCAGTTCATGGGGAGTAGAGCAGTAGATATGGCAGTAGATGGGGAATAGGGCAATAGATGGGGCAGTAGGTGTGCAATGGGGCAGTAGATAGGCAATGGGGCAGTAGATTGGGAATGGGGCAGTAGATGGGGAACGGGGCAGTGGATGGGGAACGGGGCAGTTGATGGGGAACGGGGCAGTGGATGGGGAACGGGGCAGTGGATGGGGAACGGGGCAGTGGATGGGGAACGGGGCAGTGGATGAGGAACGGGGCAGTAGATATGGCAGTAGATGGGGATTATGGCAGTAGATGAGTAATGGGGCAGTAGATGGGGAACGGAGCAGTAGATGGGGAACGGGGCAGTGGATGGGGAACGGGGCAGTGGATGAGGAATGGGGCAGTGGATGGGGAACGGGGCAGTGGATGGGGAACGGGGCAGTAGATATGGCAGTAGATGGGGATTATGGCAGTAGATGAGTAATGGGGCAGTAGGTGTGTAATGTGGCAGTAGATGGGGAACGGGGCAGTAGATGGGGAATAGGGAATTTGATAGGGCAGTAGATGGGCAGTAGATTGGGAATGGGGCAGTAGATGGGGAATGGGGCAATAGATGGTGAATAGGGCAATAGATGGGGAATAGGGCACTAGATAGGGCACTAGATGGGGAATAGGGCACTAGATGGGGAATAGGGCACTAGATTGGGAATGGGGCACTAGATTGGGAATGGGGCAATAGATTGGGAATAGGGCACTAGATGGGGAATAGGGCACTAGATTGGGAATGGGGCAATAGATTGGGAATGGGGCAATAGATTGGGAATAGGGCAATAGATGGGGAATAGGGCAATAGATAGGGCACTAGATGGGGAATAAGGCAGTATATGGGGCAGTAGATTGAGAATGGGGCGGTAGATAGGGCTGTAACATAGGGCTGTAGCTGCGGCAGTAGATGGGGAATATTGCAGTAGATGGGCAATATTGCAGTAGATGGGGAATGGGGTACTAGATGGGGAATAGGGCAGTAGATGGGGCAGTAGATGGGGAATAGGGCAGTAGATGGGGAATAGGGCAGTAGATGGGGCAGTAGATGGGGAATAGGGCAGTAGATGGGGAATAGGGCAGTAGATGGGGCAGTAGATGGGGAATAGGGCAGTAGATGGGGAATAGGGCAGTAGATGGGGAATAGGGCAGTAGATGGGGCAGTGAATAGGGCAGTAGATGGGGAATAGGGCAGTAGATGGGGCAGTAGATGGGGAATAGGGCAGTAGATGGGGAATAGGGCAGTAGATGGGGAATAGGGCAGTAGATGGGGCAGTGAATAGGGCAGTAGATGAGTAATGGGGCAGTAGATGGGGAACGGAGCAGTAGATGGGGAACGGGGCAGTGGATGGGGAACGGGGCAGTGGATGAGGAATGGGGCAGTGGATGGGGAACGGGGCAGTGGATGGGGAACGGGGCAGTAGATATGGCAGTAGATGGGGATTATGGCTGCAGATGAGTAATGGGGCAGTAGGTGTGTAATGTGGCAGTAGATGGGGAACGGGGCAGTAGATGGGGAATAGGGAATTTGATAGGGCAGTAGATGGGCAGTAGATGGGGAATGGGGCAGTAGATGGGGAATGGGGCAATAGATGGTGAATAGGGCAATAGATGGGGAATGGGGCAGTAGATGGGGAATAGGGCACTAGATAGGGCACTAGATGGGGAATAGGGCACTAGATTGGGAATGGGGCACTAGATTGGGAATGGGGCACTAGATTGGGAATGGGGCAATAGATGGGGAATAGGGCAGTAGATGGGGCAGTAGATGGGGAATAGGGTAGTAGATGGGGAATAGGGCTGTAGCTTGGGCAGTTCATGGGGAGTAGAGCAGTAGATATGGCAGTAGATGGGGAATAGGGCAATAGATGGGGCAGTAGGTGTGCAATGGGGCAGTAGATAGGCAATGGGGCAGTAGATTGGGAACGGGGCAGTAGATGGGGAACGGGGCAGTGGATGGGGAACGGGGCAGTTGATGGGGAACGGGGCAGTGGATGGGGAACGGGGCAGTGGATGGGGAACGGGGCAGTGGATGGGGAACGGGGCAGTGGATGAGGAACGGGGCAGTAGATATGGCAGTAGATGGGGATTATGGCAGTAGATGAGTAATGGGGCAGTAGATGGGGAACGGAGCAGTAGATGGGGAACGGGGCAGTGGATGGGGAACGGGGCAGTGGATGAGGAATGGGGCAGTGGTTGGGGAACGGGTTAGTGGATGGGGAACGGGGCAGTAGATATGGCAGTAGATGGGGATTATGGCAGTAGATGAGTAATGGGGCAGTAGGTGTGTAATGTGGCAGTAGATGGGGAACGGGGCAGTAGATGGGGAATAGGGAATTTGATAGGGCAGTAGATGGGCAGTAGATTGGGAATGGGGCAGTAGATGGGGAATGGGGCAATAGATGGTGAATAGGGCAATAGATGGGGAATAGGGCACTAGATAGGGCACTAGATGGGGAATAGGGCACTAGATGGGGAATAGGGCACTAGATTGGGAATGGGGCACTAGATTGGGAATGGGGCAATAGATTGGGAATAGGGCACTAGATGGGGAATAGGGCACTAGATTGGGAATGGGGCAATAGATTGGGAATGGGGCAATAGATGGGGAATAGGGCAGTAGATGGAGAATAGGGCAGTAGATGGGGAATAGGGCAGTAGATGGGGCAGTGAATAGGGCAGTAGATGGGGAATAGGGCAGTAGATGGGGCAGTAGATGGGGAATAGGGCAGTAGATGGGGAATAGGGCAGTAGATGGGGAATAGGGCAGTAGATGGGGCAGTGAATAGGGCAGTAGATGAGTAATGGGGCAGTAGATGGGGAACGGAGCAGTAGATGGGGAACGGGGCAGTGGATGGGGAACGGGGCAGTGGATGAGGAATGGGGCAGTGGATGGGGAACGGGGCAGTGGATGGGGAACGGGGCAGTAGATATGGCAGTAGATGGGGATTATGGCTGCAGATGAGTAATGGGGCAGTAGGTGTGTAATGTGGCAGTAGATGGGGAACGGGGCAGTAGATGGGGAATAGGGAATTTGATAGGGCAGTAGATGGGCAGTAGATGGGGAATGGGGCAGTAGATGGGGAATGGGGCAATAGATGGTGAATAGGGCAATAGATGGGGAATGGGGCAGTAGATGGGGAATAGGGCACTAGATAGGGCACTAGATGGGGAATAGGGCACTAGATTGGGAATGGGGCACTAGATTGGGAATGGGGCACTAGATTGGGAATGGGGCAATAGATGGGGAATAGGGCAGTAGATGGGGCAGTAGATGGGGAATAGGGTAGTAGATGGGGAATAGGGCTGTAGCTTGGGCAGTTCATGGGGAGTAGAGCAGTAGATATGGCAGTAGATGGGGAATAGGGCAATAGATGGGGCAGTAGGTGTGCAATGGGGCAGTAGATAGGCAATGGGGCAGTAGATTGGGAATGGGGCAGTAGATGGGGAACGGGGCAGTGGATGGGGAACGGAGCAGTAGATGGGGAACGGGGCAGTGGATGGGGAACGGGGCAGTGGATGAGGAATGGGGCAGTGGATGGGGAACGGGGCAGTGGATGGGGAACGGGGCAGTAGATATGGCAGTAGATGGGGATTATGGCAGTAGATGAGTAATGGGGCAGTAGGTGTGTAATGTGGCAGTAGATGGGGAACGGGGCAGTAGATGGGGAATAGGGAATTTGATAGGGCAGTAGATGGGCAGTAGATTGGGAATGGGGCAGTAGATGGGGAATGGGGCAATAGATGGTGAATAGGGCAATAGATGGGGAATAGGGCACTAGATAGGGCACTAGATGGGGAATAGGGCACTAGATGGGGAATAGGGCACTAGATTGGGAATGGGGCACTAGATTGGGAATGGGGCAATAGATTGGGAATAGGGCACTAGATGGGGAATAGGGCACTAGATTGGGAATGGGGCAATAGATTGGGAATGGGGCAATAGATTGGGAATAGGGCAATAGATGGGGAATAGGGCAATAGATAGGGCACTAGATGGGGAATAAGGCAGTATATGGGGCAGTAGATTGAGAATGGGGCGGTAGATAGGGCTGTAACATAGGGCTGTAGCTGCGGCAGTAGATGGGGAATATTGCAGTAGATGGGCAATATTGCAGTAGATGGGCAATATTGCAGTAGATGGGGAATGGGGTACTAGATGGGGAATAGGGCAGTAGATGGGGCAGTAGATGGGGAATAGGGCAGTAGATGGGGAATAGGGCAGTAGATGGGGCAGTAGATGGGGAATAGGGCAGTAGATGGGGAATAGGGCAGTAGATGGGGCAGTAGATGGGGAATAGGGCAGTAGATGGGGAATAGGGCAGTAGATGGGGAATAGGGCAGTAGATGGGGCAGTGAATAGGGCAGTAGATGGGGAATAGGGCAGTAGATGGGGCAGTAGATGGGGAATAGGGCAGTAGATGGGGAATAGGGCAGTAGATGGGGAATAGGGCAGTAGATGGGGCAGTGAATAGGGCAGTAGATGAGTAATGGGGCAGTAGATGGGGAACGGAGCAGTAGATGGGGAACGGGGCAGTGGATGGGGAACGGGGCAGTGGACGAGGAATGGGGCAGTGGATGGGGAACGGGGCAGTGGATGGGGAATAGGGAATTTGATAGGGCAGTAGATGGGCAGTAGATTGGGAATGGGGCAGTAGATGGGGAATGGGGCAATAGATGGTGAATAGGGCAATAGATGGGGAATAGGGCACTAGATAGGGCACTAGATGGGGAATAGGGCACTAGATGGGGAATAGGCCACTAGATTGGGAATGGGGCACTAGATTGGGAATGGGGCAATAGATTGGGAATAGGGCACTAGATGGGGAATAGGGCACTAGATTGGGAATGGGGCAATAGATTGGGAATGGGGCAATAGATTGGGAATAGGGCAATAGATGGGGAATAGGGCAATAGATAGGGCACTAGATGGGGAATAAGGCAGTATATGGGGCAGTAGATTGAGAATGGGGCGGTAGATAGGGCTGTAACATAGGGCTGTAGCTGCGGCAGTAGATGGGGAATATTGCAGTAGATGGGCAATATTGCAGTAGATGGGGAATGGGGTACTAGATGGGGAATAGGGCAGTAGATGGGGCAGTAGATGGGGAATAGGGCAGTAGATGGGGAATAGGGCAGTAGATGGGGCAGTAGATGGGGAATAGGGCAGTAGATGGGGAATAGGGCAGTAGATGGGGCAGTAGATGGGGAATAGGGCAGTAGATGGGGAATAGGGCAGTAGATGGGGAATAGGGCAGTAGATGGGGCAGTGAATAGGGCAGTAGATGGGGAATAGGGCAGTAGATGGGGCAGTAGATGGGGAATAGGGCAGTAGATGGGGAATAGGGCAGTAGATGGGGAATAGGGCAGTAGATGGGGCAGTGAATAGGGCAGTAGATGAGTAATGGGGCAGTAGATGGGGAACGGAGCAGTAGATGGGGAACGGGGCAGTGGATGGGGAATAGGGAATTTGATAGGGCAGTAGATGGGCAGTAGATGGGGAATGGGGCAGTAGATGGGGAATGGGGCAATAGATGGTGAATAGGGCAATAGATGGGGAATGGGGCAGTAGATGGGGAATAGGGCACTAGATAGGGCACTAGATGGGGAATAGGGCACTAGATTGGGAATGGGGCACTAGATTGGGAATGGGGCAATAGATGGGGAATAGGGCAGTAGATGGGGCAGTAGATGGGGAATAGGGTAGTAGATGGGGAATAGGGCTGTAGCTTGGGCAGTTCATGGGGAGTAGAGCAGTAGATATGGCAGTAGATGGGGAATAGGGCAATAGATGGGGCAGTAGGTGTGCAATGGGGCAGTAGATAGGCAATGGGGCAGTAGATTGGGAATGGGGCAGTAGATGGGGAACGGGGCAGTGGATGGGGAACGGGGCAGTTGATGGGGAACGGGGCAGTGGATGGGGAACGGGGCAGTGGATGGGGAACGGGGCAGTGGATGGGGAACGGGGCAGTGGATGAGGAACGGGGCAGTAGATATGGCAGTAGATGGGGATTATGGCAGTAGATGAGTAATGGGGCAGTAGATGGGGAACGGAGCAGTAGATGGGGAACGGGGCAGTGGATGGGGAACGGGGCAGTGGATGAGGAATGGGGCAGTGGTTGGGGAACGGGGCAGTGGATGGGGAACGGGGCAGTAGATATGGCAGTAGATGGGGATTATGGCAGTAGATGAGTAATGGGGCAGTAGGTGTGTAATGTGGCAGTAGATGGGGAACGGGGCAGTAGATGGGGAATAGGGAATTTGATAGGGCAGTAGATGGGCAGTAGATTGGGAATGGGGCAGTAGATGGGGAATGGGGCAATAGATGGTGAATAGGGCAATAGATGGGGAATAGGGCACTAGATAGGGCACTAGATGGGGAATAGGGCACTAGATGGGGAATAGGCCACTAGATTGGGAATGGGGCACTAGATTGGGAATGGGGCAATAGATTGGGAATAGGGCACTAGATGGGGAATAGGGCACTAGATTGGGAATGGGGCAATAGATTGGGAATGGGGCAATAGATGGGGAATAGGGCAGTAGATGGGGAATAGGGCAGTAGATGGGGAATAGGGCAGTAGATGGGGAATAGGGCAGTAGATGGGGAATAGGGCAGTAGATGGGGCAGTAGATGGGGAATAGGGCAGTAGATGGGGAATAGGGCAGTAGATGGGGAATAGGGCAGTAGATGGGGCAGTGAATAGGGCAGTAGATGAGTAATGGGGCAGTAGATGGGGAACGGAGCAGTAGATGGGGAACGGGGCAGTGGATGGGGAACGGGGCAGTGGATGAGGAATGGGGCAGTGGATGGGGAACGGGGCAGTGGATGGGGAACGGGGCAGTAGATATGGCAGTAGATGGGGATTATGGCTGCAGATGAGTAATGGGGCAGTAGGTGTGTAATGTGGCAGTAGATGGGGAACGGGGCAGTAGATGGGGAATAGGGAATTTGATAGGGCAGTAGATGGGCAGTAGATGGGGAATGGGGCAGTAGATGGGGAATGGGGCAATAGATGGTGAATAGGGCAATAGATGGGGAATGGGGCAGTAGATGGGGAATAGGGCACTAGATAGGGCACTAGATGGGGAATAGGGCACTAGATTGGGAATGGGGCACTAGATTGGGAATGGGGCACTAGATTGGGAATGGGGCAATAGATGGGGAATAGGGCAGTAGATGGGGCAGTAGATGGGGAATAGGGTAGTAGATGGGGAATAGGGCTGTAGCTTGGGCAGTTCATGGGGAGTAGAGCAGTAGATATGGCAGTAGATGGGGAATAGGGCAATAGATGGGGCAGTAGGTGTGCAATGGGGCAGTAGATAGGCAATGGGGCAGTAGATTGGGAATGGGGCAGTAGATGGGGAACGGGGCAGTGGATGGGGAACGGGGCAGTTGATGGGGAACGGGGCAGTGGATGGGGAACGGGGCAGTGGATGGGGAACGGGGCAGTGGATGGGGAACGGGGCAGTGGATGAGGAACAGGGCAGTAGATATGGCAGTAGATGGGGATTATGGCAGTAGATGAGTAATGGGGCAGTAGATGGGGAACGGAGCAGTAGATGGGGAACGGGGCAGTGGATGGGGAACGGGGCAGTGGATGAGGAATGGGGCAGTGGTTGGGGAACGGGGCAGTGGATGGGGAACGGGGCAGTAGATATGGCAGTAGATGGGGATTATGGCAGTAGATGAGTAATGGGGCAGTAGGTGTGTAATGTGGCAGTAGATGGGGAACGGGGCAGTAGATGGGGAATAGGGAATTTGATAGGGCAGTAGATGGGCAGTAGATTGGGAATGGGGCAGTAGATGGGGAATGGGGCAATAGATGGTGAATAGGGCAATAGATGGGGAATAGGGCACTAGATAGGGCACTAGATGGGGAATAGGGCACTAGATGGGGAATAGGGCACTAGATTGGGAATGGGGCACTAGATTGGGAATGGGGCAATAGATTGGGAATAGGGCACTAGATGGGGAATAGGGCACTAGATTGGGAATGGGGCAATAGATTGGGAATGGGGCAATAGATTGGGAATAGGGCAATAGATGGGGAATAGGGCAATAGATAGGGCACTAGATGGGGAATAAGGCAGTATATGGGGCAGTAGATTGAGAATGGGGCGGTAGATAGGGCTGTAACATAGGGCTGTAGCTGCGGCAGTAGATGGGGAATATTGCAGTAGATGGGCAATATTGCAGTAGATGGGGAATGGGGTACTAGATGGGGAATAGGGCAGTAGATGGGGCAGTAGATGGGGAATAGGGCAGTAGATGGGGAATAGGGCAGTAGATGGGGCAGTAGATGGGGAATAGGGCAGTAGATGGGGAATAGGGCAGTAGATGGGGCAGTAGATGGGGAATAGGGCAGTAGATGGGGAATAGGGCAGTAGATGGGGAATAGGGCAGTAGATGGGGCAGTGAATAGGGCAGTAGATGAGTAATGGGGCAGTAGCTGGGGAATGGGGCAGTAGATGAGTAATGGGGCAGTAGATGGGGAATATTGCAGTAGATGGGGAATGGGGTACTAGATGGGGAATAGGGCAGTAGATGGAGAATAGGGCAGTAGATGGGGAATAGGGCAGTAGATGGGGCAGTGAATAGGGCAGTAGATGGGGCAGTAGGTGTGGAATGGGGCAGTAGATGGGGCAGTGAATAGGGCAGTAGATGGGGCAGTAGGTGTGGAATGTGGCAGTAGATGGGGAAAGGGGCAGTGAATAGGGCAGTAGATGGAGGATAGGGCAGTGGATGGGGGAATAGGGCAGTAATTGTTGAATAGGGCAGTGGATGGGGGAATAGGGCAGTAATTGTTGAATAGGGCAGTGGATGGGGAACGGGGCAGTAGATGGGGAACGGGGCAGTAGATGGGGAACGGGGCAGTGGATGGGGAACGGGGCAGTGGATGGGGAACGGGGCAGTGGATGGGAAACGGGGCAGTAGATATGGCAGTAGATGGGGATTATGGCAGTAGATGAGTAATGGGGCAGTAGATGGGGAACAGGGCAGTAGATGGGGAACGGGGCAGTAGATGGGGAACGGGGCAGTAGATGGGGAACGGGGCAGTAGATGGGGAACGGGGCAGTAGATGGGGAACAGGGTGCCATTTAGAACACAAATAGTGCTGCAGATGAAAACCAGATTACCTGTCGGTCGGTCTCGACCAGGTGGGCCTGTAGGTCGGTCTCGACCAGGTGGGCCTGTAGGTCGGTCTCGACCAGGTGGGCCTGTCGCTCGGTCTCGACCAGGTGGGCCTGTCGCTCGGTCTCGACCAGGTGGGCCTGTCGCTCGGTCTCGACCAGGTGGGCCTGTCGCTCGGTCTCGACCAGGTGGGCCTGTCGCTCGGTCTCGACCAGGTGGGCCTGTCGCTCGGTCTCGACCAGGTGGCCTGTCGGTCGGTCTCGACCAGGTGGGCCTGTCGCTCGGTCTCGACCAGGTGGGCCTGTCGGTCGGTCTCGACCAGGTGGGCCTGTCGGTCGGTCTCGACCAGGTGGGCCTGTCGGTCGGTCTCGACCAGGTGGGCCTGTCGGTCGGTCTCGACCAGGTGGGCCTGTCGCTCGGTCTCGACCAGGTGGGCCTGTCGGTCGGTCTCGACCAGGTGGCCTGTCGGTCTGTGAATAATATAAACCAGATAGTGTGATATATCTTATTAAATATCTTATTAAATGAATGTTTTTCCAGGGGTGGGCGTAGTATAAAGGTGAGTGGGCGTAGCCTGTACGTGGTCCAGCAGCCAATGCTAACTGTGTGGGTGGAGCCTAAAGAGAACACGCTGGTGAGGAGGAGGAGGAACAACCAACTGGTCTTCAACAGCGCAGTTTCAAAGGTAAAGCCCGGATTGATACTGCCTTTACACAGGCAGCCCAATTCTGATATTTTTCACTAATTTGGAACAATCAGATCAGCTCTTTTGCCAATAATTGGACAAAACATCTGAATTGGTCTGCCTGTGTAAACGCAGCCATTGTATTGTCATATATTTGAGAGACAGAGACAGAAAGAGAGACAGAGAGAGAGAGTTAGTCAGTTAGTCAGGGGTTGGGGTCTCTCTCTGTCTCTCTCTGTCTCTCTCTGTGTCTCTCTATATCAGTAAGCCTTTATGTTGATGGAATTTATATGAATGACTAGAATATTCCACCCTGAAGCAATATAATAAAATGAAATTGATTAGAATTATGTGTAACCATAGTCTGTATAATATGTCTATAATAGCATCTTAAAAACAGACTGTCTGAGCAAGATTCGGTGCCGACCTTGGCTGGGGTCACTGAGAGTACTTCCCAGGGTCTCGGTCTCCCTATCTTGAGGGAGGATGGGGAGTAAGTCTCACGGATTCCCCTAATCTTTGTCGGCTGGGTAGCAGGACATTGTGTGCGTATGTTAGTGTGAATGTGTGTGTGTGAGAAGCCAGTATAAAATGAATTGTTTTGTTCAACAGACCAGAACGTTCCCGGGAATAAACCTTATTGACTATTTTAGCTGGGCCTCTTGTCTGTTTCATTTCAACCAGTATCTTACAAATCCTGACGAACAGACTGAGTAGTTTAATTGAATTGGTTTATGAACATTGAGAACATAATTCTCGTGACACTTTACCTGCCAGCCTGAACAAGAGGACCACAGGGGACATGTTGTTCTCCTTCTGTTGTGTTGTCCTGGATGGTTTTAAATGCAGTGTATCCACGGGGTTGAATGGGGTTTTAAAAACAGTGTATCCACGGGGTTGAATGGGGTTTTAAATGCAGTGTATCCACGAGGTGGAATGGGGTTTTAAATGCAGTGTATCCACGGGGTTGAATGGGGTTTTAAATGCAGTGTATCCACGGGGTTGAATGGGATTTTAAATGCAGTGTATCCACTGGGTTGAATGGGGTTTTAAATGCAGTTGTCGTGTCTTTGGCTATGCCGGATTAAGAGATATGACATGCATTCTATAAAATAATTTCTCTGTAATTAATATTACCTGATTGAGCTAATCGTGTAAATGTAATTAACTAGAGAGTCAGGGCACCACAAAATAATATTTATAGAGCTGTTATCTTCTGAATAAACTCTTAAAGACCTAGTAATATTTTACATCAATAGCAGTCAATATTAATCGTCACCTTAATTCAGTCTCATCTGAAAGTTTAAATTATTGGTTATCTTCACAAACCCTGGCTAACAACTTGAATCAGCAATACAAAATTGGGTTTCATTATTTATTTACTAAATAGCTAACTAATCACACAGAATTACATATACACATAATTAAATCATAACTTGATTACAAATTACGTCATAAAGGAAAACGTCCCTAGCGGGCGGAACAGATATGACAGCTGGTTACACAAAAGAAAAGGGCTGGGTTTGAGTGAAAAAGCGGGAAGACTGAGGAACAAAGGGAGAAGCTGTGCTATCGTAAATACAGTATCTTAAGCATTCTAAATTACCGCCCATTTGGAAAAGGAAAATGCAATAAATATTTACTCTGAGCTGCGCTTCGGTAGGTTGGTGGTAGATGGAAGACCGTGTTGCCAAACCGAGTCCTCTGTCCTTTGAAGAATGTCTCTGGTGGTCAATTGGAAACGTCGTAGTAACGTCGTTGGGTGATAGACGGGATACTCTGTCTGTTCCTTCCTAACCCTTGTTTGCAGCTGCTGTTGCTAACTCAACGGCTAGGAGGTTTCACTTCTGCAGTGAATAAGAGTTCAAAGTTCATACCATTCGCAACCAAAGCTCACGCTGATGTTGGCTTCGTTTTGTAGTTATTATCTGAACCATTCTGACATCGGACCGTCGTCCTCACATCCTCGGAACAGGAGGTTACATTTTCGTCAAGGCTTTATATAGGAAGGGAGAAAAGGGGTGTGTTTCATAGTTTACAACCTATGTCTCTTCATGTGGGCGGCCCACTGAGTCGGGCCTAATTCACTCATGAAAACCCAATTCTCACATTTTAGAAGCTAAAATAACATTTCATTCCATCACGAATAATTTCATATTCAAACATTTAAATTGAACAACAATTCCATTTGAATCAGATAACTCTGATGTGTAGACTTTCCACTGTAGAGTTTGTCATCCTATCATTGATGAGAATGTCTCAGATGACAACCGAACTGACATCATATTCATTAAGTACCACCTCATTGGTTGGATTACCAGAATATAGTTAATTTCCCCCCACCTTCTGATGTTCCCAGAATCTCTATGTTAACCAAAGGGGTTTGCAAATGTAACATCAGTTGGGTAGAGAGAGGAAAAAGAGGGAAGAGGTATTTATGACTGTCATAAACATAACCCCAGGCCAACGTCATGACACAGTGTATCCATAGGTTTTTAAATGCAGTGTATCCACAGGGTTGAATGGGGTTTTAAATGCAGTGTATCCACGGGGTTGAATGGGGTTTTAAATGCAGTGTATCCACTGGGTTGAATGGGGTTTTAAATGCAGTGTATCCACGGGGTTGAATGGGGTTTTAAATGCAGTGTATCCACGGGGTTGAATGGGGTTTTAAATGCTGTGTATCCACGGGGTTGAATGGGATTTTAAATGCCGTGTATCCACAGGTTGAATGGGGTTTTAAATGCAGTGTATCCACGGGGTTGAATGGGATTTTAAATGCAGTGTATCCACAGGTTGAATGGGGTTTTAAATGCAGTGTATCCATGAGGTTGAATGGGATTTTAAATGCAGTGTATCCATGAGGTTGAATGGGGTTTTAAATGCAGTGTATCCATGAGGTTGAATAGGGTTTTAAATGCAGTGTATCCATGAGGTTGAATGGGGTTTTAAGTGGTCAAATAAATCAAGTGGGAAGCTTCTGGACTCATGGTAATGTGGTTAACTGATTCAGACCCCAACCAACGTCTCTCTCTGTCTCTCTCTCTGTCTCTCTGTGTCTCTCTCTCTGTCTCTCTCTGTCTCTCTCTGTCTCTCTCTGTCTCTCTCTCTGTCTCTCTCTCTGTCTCTCTCTCTGTCTCTCTCTCTGTCTCTCTCTGTGTCTCTCTGTGTCTCTCTCTCTCTCTGTCTCTCTCTCTCATGTCTCTCTCTGTCTCTCTCTCTCTCTCTCTCCTGTCTCTCTCTGTCTCTCTCTCTGTCTGTCTCTCTCTCTCTTTCTCGGTCTCTCTCTCTGTCTCTGTCTCTCTCTCTGTCTGTCTCTGTCTCTCTCTCTCTCTGTCTCTCTCTCCCGCTCTCTCTGAAGCAGGAGCGTTGTACGGTGGTCTCTTCCTCTGAGATGAACTGTTTGACCCCGCGTGTGACCCCTGACACTAAGGTCATGGGGGTGTGGTTTGAGCTGGACAACGTTAAGGTGTCATTTGAGAGCGTCACGGGGAAGACGTTCTCTTACTACCCCAACCCCGAGCTGTTGGCTCTGAACAGAGACGACCCAGACACACCCTACCGCTTCAAACCTGGAGGGGTCATCGCTGTAGAGGTGAGAGAAATTAATACAAACCTGGAGGGGTCATCGCTGTAGAGGTGAGAGAAATTAACACAAACCTGGAGGGGTCATTGCTCCTGACTAACCATGTCTCTCCCCCCCAGGGTAAGGACCTGACTAACCCATGTCTCTCTCCCCCCAGGGTAAGGACCTGACTAACCCATGTCTCTCCACCCAGGGTAAGGACCTGACTAACCCATGTCTCTCCCCCCAGGGTAAGGACCTGAATAACCCATGTCTCTCCACCCAGGCTAAGGACCTGACTAACCATGTCCCCCCCCCAGGGTAAGGACCTGACTAACCATGCCCCCCCCTCCCCCCCAGGGTTAGGACCTGACTAACCATGTCTCTCCCCCCCCAGGGTAAGGACCTGACTAACCCATGTCTCTCTCCCCCCCTCCCCCCAGGGTAAGGACCTGACTAACCCATGTCTCTCCCCCAGGGTAAGGACCTGACTATCCCATGTCTCTCCCCCCCCAGGGTAAGGACCTGACTAACCCATGTCTCTCCACCCAGGGTAACGACCTGACTAACCCATGTCCCCCCCCAGGGTAAGGACCTGACTAACCCATGTCCCCCCCCCCCCTGGCTAAGGACCTGACTAACCATGTCCCCCCCCAGGGTAAGGACCTGACTAACCCATGTCTCTCCCCCCCAGGGTAAGGACCTGACTAACCCATGTCTCTCCCCCCCAGGGTAAGGACCTGACTAACCCATGTCTCTCCCCCCAGGGTAAGGACCTGAATAACCCATGTCTCTCCCCCCCAGGGTAAGGACCTGACTAACCAATGTCCCCCCCCCAGGGTAAGGACCTGACTAACCCATGTCTCTCCCCCAGGGTAAGGACCTGACTAACACATGCCCCCCCCCAGGGTAAGGACCTGACTAACCCATGACCCCCCCCCCCCCCCCAGGGTAAGGTCCTGACTAACACATGCCCCCCCCCAGGGTAAGGACCTGACTAACCCATGCCCCTCCCCCCCAGGGTAAGGACTTAACTAACCTTGTCCCCCCCCAGGGTAAGGACCTGACTAACCCATGTCTCTCCCCCCCCCTCCCCCCAGGGTAAGGACCTGACTAACCCATGTCTCTCCCCCCCAGGGTAAGGACCTGACTAACCCATGTCCCCCCCCCCCAGGGTAAGGACCTGACTAACCCATGTCTCTCCCCCCCCCTACCCCCCAGGGTAAGGACCTGACTAACCCATGTCTCTCCCCCCCAGGGTAAGGACCTGACTAACCCATGTCTCTCCACCCAGGGTAAGGACCTGACTAACCCATGTCACCCCCCCCAGGGTAAGGACCTGACTAACCCATGTCTCTCCCCCCCAGGGTAAGGACCTGACTAACCCATGTCCCCCCCCCAGGGTAAGGACCTGACTAACCCATGTCTCTCCCCCCAGGGTAAGGACCTGACTAACCCATGTCCCCCCCAGGGTAAGGACCTGACTAACCCATGTCTTTCCACCCAGGGTAAGGACCTGACTAACCCATGTCTCTCCCCCAGGGTAAGGACCTGACTAACCCATGACCCCCCCCCCAGGGTAAGGACCTGACTAACCCATGTCTCTCCCCCAGGGTAAGGACCTGACTAACCCATGTCCCCCCCCCCAGGGTAAGGACCTGACTAACCCATGTCTTTCCACCCAGGGTAAGGACCTGACTAACCCATGTCCCCCCCCCCAGGGTAAGGACCTGACTAACCCATGCCCCTCCCCCCCAGGGTAAGGACTTAACTAACCCATGTCCCCCCCCCAGGGTAAGGACCTGACTAACCCATGTCCCCCCCCCCCCAGGGTAAGGACCTGACTAACACATGCCCCCCCCCAGGGTAAGGACCTGACTAACCCATGACCCCCCCCCAGGGTAAGGACCTGACTAACCCATGTCCCCCCCAGGGTAAGGACCTGACTAACCCATGCCCCCCCCCCCCCCCCAGGGTAAGGACCTGACTAACCCATGCCCCTCCCCCCCAGGGTAAGGACTTAACTAACCCATGTCCCCCCCCCAGGGTAAGGACCTGACTAACCCATGTCCCCCCCCCCCCAGGGTAAGGACCTGACTAACCCATGCCCCCCCCCAGGGTAAGGACCTGACTAACCCATGCCCCCCCCCAGGGTAAGGACCTGACTAACCCATGACCCCCCCCAGGGTAAGGACCTGACTAACCCATGTCTCTCCCCCCCAGGGTAAGGACCTGACTAACCCATGTCTCTCCACCCAGGGTAAGGACCTGACTAACACATGCCCCCCCCCAGGGTAAGGACCTGACTAACCCATGACCCCCCCCCAGGGTAAGGACCTGACTAACCCATGTCCCCCCCCAGGGTAAGGACCTGACTAACCCATGCCCCCCCCCCCCCCCCAGGGTAAGGACCTGACTAACCCATGCCCCTCCCCCCCAGGGTAAGGACTTAACTAACCCATGTCCCCCCCCCAGGGTAAGGACCTGACTAACCCATGTCCCCCCCCCCCCAGGGTAAGGACCTGACTAACCCATGCCCCCTCCCAGGGTAAGGACCTGACTAACCCATGCCCCCCCCCAGGGTAAGGACCTGACTAACCCATGACCCCCCCCAGGGTAAGGACCTGACTAACCCATGTCTCTCCCCCCCAGGGTAAGGACCTGACTAACCCATGTCTCTCCACCCAGGGTAAGGACCTGACTAACCCATGTCTCTCCCCCCCAGGGTAAGGACCTGACTAACCCATGTCTCTCCACCCAGGGTAAGGACCTGACTAACCCATGTCCCCCCCCCCCCCAGGGTAAGGACCTGACTAACCCATGTCTCTCCACCCAGGGTAAGGACCTGACTAACCCATGTCTCTCCCCCCCAGGGTAAGGACCTGACTAACCCATGTCTCTCCCCCCCAGGGTAAGGACCTGACTAACCCATGTCTCTCCCCCCCAGGGTAAGGACCTGACTAACCCATGTCCCCCCCAGGGTAAGGACCTGACTAACCCATGTCTCCCCCCACCCCAAGGGTAAGGACCTGACTAACCCATGTCTCCCCCCAGGGTAAGGACCTGACTAACCCATGTCTCTCCACCCAGGGTAAAGACCTGACGCGTGCGATGACCCGAGGGGAGGTGGTAGCCAGGCTGGGGGACCAGGAGTGTGAGGTCAAGACTCTGGACAGTACTCACCTATACTGTGAACCTCCTGAGAAACAGCCAGCCAGTCTGGGGAGCAACCAACTGCCCAGCCTGAGGGTTAGTCTACTGTATCTACACACACAGCCTCGGGGTTAGTCTACTGTATCTACACAGCCTGAGGGTTAGTCTACTGTATCTACACACACAGCCTCTGGGTTAGTCTACTGTATCTACACACACAGCCTCGGGGTTAGTCTACTGTATCTACACAGCCTGAGGGTTAGTCTACTGTATCTACACACACAGCCTCTGGGTTAGTCTACTGTATCTACACACACAGCCTCTGGGTTAGTCTACTGTATCTACACAGCCTGAGGGTTAGTCTACTGTATCTACACACACAGCCTCTGGGTTAGTCTACTGTATCTACACAGCCTGAGGGTTAGTCTACTGTATCTACACACACAGCCTCTGGGTTAGTCTACTGTATCTACACAGCCTGAGGGTTAGTCTACTGTATCTACACACACAGCCTCGGGGTTAGTCTACTGTATCTACACAGCCTCGGGTTAGTCTACTGTATCTACACAGCCTCGGGGTTAGTCTACTGTATCTACACAGCCTCAGGGTTAGTCTACTGTATCTACACATCCTCAGGGTTAGTCTACTGTATCTACACACACAGCCTCGGGATTAGTCTACTGTATCTACACAGCCTTGGGGTTAGTCTACTGTATCTACACAGCCTGAGGGTTAGTCTACTGTATCTACACAGCCTGAGGGTTAGTCTACTGTATCTACACACACAGCCTCGGGGTTAGTCTACTGTATCTACACAGCCTTGGGGTTAGTCTACTGTATCTACACAGCCTGAGGGTTAGTCTACTGTATTTACTCAGCCTGAGGGTTAGTCTACTGTATCTACACAGCCTCGGGGTTAGTCTACTGTATCTACACAGCCTGGGGGTTAGTCTACTGTATCTACACAGCCTGAGGGTTAGTCTACTGTATCTACACAGCCTGAGGGTTAGTCTACTGTATCTACACAGCCTGAGGGTTAGTCTACTGTATCTACACAGCCTGAGGGTTAGTCTACTGTATCTACACACACAGCCTCGGGGTTAGTCTACTGTATCTACACAGCCTCGGGGTTAGTCTACTGTATCTACACAGCCTGAGGGTTAGTCTACTGTATTTACTCAGCCTGAGGGTTAGTCTACTGTATCTACACAGCCTCGGGGTTAGTTTACTGTATCTACACAGCCTGAGGGTTAGTCTACTGTATCTACACAGCCTGAGGGTTAGTTTACTGTATCTACACAGCCTGAGGGTTAGTTTACTGTATCTACACAGCCTGAGGGTTAGTCTACTGTATCTACACACACAGCCTCAGGGTTAGTCTACTGTATCTACACAGCCTCAGGGTTAGTCTACTGTATTTACACAGCCTCAAGGGTTAGTCTACTGTATTTACTCAGCCTGAGGGTTAGTCTACTGTATCTACACAGCCTGAGGGTTAGTCTACTGTATCTACACAGCCTGAGGGTTAGTCTACTGTATTTACTCAGCCTGAGGGTTAGTCTACTGTATCTACACAGCCTCAGGGTTAGTCTACTGTATCTACAAAGCCTCAGGGTTAGTCTACTGTATCTACACAGCCTCAGGGTTTGTCTACTGTATCTACACAGCCTCAGGGTTAGTCTACTGTATCTACACAGCCTCAGGGTTAGTCTACTGTATCTACACAGCCTCAGGGTTAGTCTACTGTATCTACAAAGCCTCAGGGTTAGTCTACTGTATCTACACAGCCTCAGGGTTTGTCTACTGTATCTACACAGCCTCAGGGTTAGTCTACTGTATCTACACAGCCTCAGGGTTAGTCTACTGTATCTACACAGCCTCAGGGTTAGTCTACTGTATCTTAGTATAATGGTTGGATATCAATCAAATTTATTTATAAAGGCCTTCTTACATCAGCTCATATCTCAAAGTGCTGTACAGAACCCCAGCCTAAAACCCCAAACAGCAAGCAATGCAGCTGTAGAAGCACGGTGGCTAGGAAAAACTCCCTAGAAAAGGCCAAAACCTAGGAAGAAACCTAGAGAGGAACCAGGCTATGAGGGGTGGCCAGTCCTCTTCTGGCTGTGCCGGGTGGAGATTAGAAACCTAGAGAGGAACCAGGCTATGAGGGGTGGCCAGTCCTCTTCTGGCTGTGCCGGGTGGAGATTATAACAGAACATGGCCAAGATGGAAAAAAGCTGTCCTTGAAACAGTCTTGATATGTTCGTCAAAAGAGAGATCAGGGTCCAGAGTAACGCCGAGGTCCTTCACCGTTTTATTTGAGACGACTGTACAACCATCAAGATTAATTGTCAGACTTAACAGAAGATCTCTTTGTTTCTTGGGACCTAGAACAAGCATCTCTGTTTTTTCCGAATTTAAAAGTAGAGCCGTTTGCAGCCATCCACTTCCTTATGTCTGAAACAGCTTCACCATGTTTCATTGAAATGTACAGCTGTGTGTCATCCGCATAGCAGTGAAAGTTAACATTATGTTTTCGAATGACATCCCAAAGAGGTAAAATATATAGTGAAAACAATAGTGGTCCTAAAACGGAACCTTGAGGAACACTGAAATGTACAGTTGATTTGTCAGAGGAAAACCATTCACAGAGACAAACTGATATCTGTCCGACAGAAATACTTCTGTCCCTTCTTTGGACAATGTGTTAACAACCCTCCAGACGAGCTTCAATGCCATACAACTCTCCTTCTGTGGCCTCCAACTGCTCTTAAACGCTAGTAAAACTAAATGCATGCTCTTCAATCGATCACTGCCCGCACCTGCTCTCCCGTCCAGCATCACTACTCTGGACG